>NC_081411.1:800202479-800507353 GCF_030272615.1 Cryptomeria japonica | reverse complement strand
TCTAAGTTTAGTGTGCCCACATTTGATGTTGCGAGCCCACTTTCTCTTGACATTGTTCGAGCTATCCCTCCTAAACATGTTGAAATCCCGCATTTGGAGCTTTATAATGGTAAAGGTGATCCTCTAACACATGTTAAGACTTTTCAAACAATATGTACTGATTTTGCTTATGACCAAAGGTTGCTTGCAAAATTGTTTACTAGAACATTAAGAGACAAAGCCCTACAATGGTATTGCTCATTGCCTTCTTATTCTATTACTTCTTTCGAACAACTTGCAAATGCTTTCATTCAACAATTTCAAAACAATATAAGTCCTAAAGTTACTTTGATTGATTTAATGCATTGTAAACAAGGCGTTAAAGAGAAAGTGACTGATTTCATTGGTAGATATAAGCATTTGTATGCTCAAATTTCTTTTCCAGTGCCTGACAATGATATTTAAAGAATCTTTATTTCTAATTTACAAAAAGATATTCGAGACAAACTTCTATTTTCTGAGTTTACTTCTTTCCAACAGTTGTGTGCAACTCTTCACAATTATCAACTGACTGTGAGTCAAATGGAACAATCACATCCTATGGCTCCGAGTGATAAGGGTGATAGCAGTCAACAACCATTTGGGAAGTTTAAACCGAACAGAGATTCCATCAAATTCAATGAAAACATCATCAACAACAATGTGAATGCAGCATCAAGTGTGCCTCCTATTTCTAAATTTTTCAAGAAAGAAAGAAAGTATACTCCTTTGAATGAATCATTGCATAGTATTATGAATAAAGTTATTGGAACAAAATGTGCTTACTCTTCCTCCTATAAGACAAATTGATCCTACAAAGATTACTTCACCTTATTTTGATAACAAATCTTTTTGTCAATTTCATCGTCAGCCTGGGCATGATACTGAAAAATGTTTTTCTTTAAAGGGTAAAATTCAAGATTTGATTGATAATAATACTATCTCTGTTTCTGGAGTGAATGATAAAGGCAATACATCTGTAGCTCCTCCTAATCAAAATCTTCAGATTTTCACTGATCCATTACCTTCTCATACCTCTAATGCGATTGAGACTAATGATTCCTCTCTTTCATCTGATGGTCTTGTGTCTATGACTCCGAATGTGATTAACTTTGTAGAGCAGCAAGAAAACCCTAAAGAACCTTCCATCACATTTGATTCCAGTGAAACCATTAGGGCACCTGATGGTCCTTTATATATAGTTGCAAAAATCAAGAATACACCTTGCTGTGGAGTGCTTATTGATCCTTCGTGCATGGTTAATGTTATTACTAAAGAATTTCTTTTTACTTTGCAATTGAATCAAGTGATATATGACAAAACAGATGTGATTGTGAAACTATTTGATGCATTTTCTTCTCCTGCAATTGGTTCTATTACATTGCCTATTAAGGTCCATAACAAATCCCTTGATGTGAACTTTTCTATTATTCCATCTTCTGAACAATTTTGTGTGAAGCTTGGCTATCCTTGGCTATCTTCCATGAAAGCTATTGCTTCTCCTATTCATAAGTGTTTGAAATTTCCCCATAATGGTGAAGTTGTTATTGTCAATCATAGTCTCTTTAAACTAGCTGAAAGAACTTCTAGCGTTCCTATTGATTACTTTTGGCCTAAACAATTCCAATCTCTTCCTCCGTGAAGTGATCATCTTTTCAAATCTTATCAAAAGTGGAAAACAGATATGATCCTATCTCTAAGTGAACCTAGAACACCTAAACTTGATATTCCTATCGTTCTTGAGAAGGAAGTTCTTCCTTTGAAAGATAAAACTAATGTCTTTCCTCAAGAAGATTCCCAACCCATCCCTATGGATGTGACTATGCCTATGATTAATAAACTTCCTAAGAGTAGACCTATACCTCCTCATCATGATGGACTTGGTCTTCTTCCTAAACCAAATATTCCTCCTTTGTATGGAGCAGTTCCTCCTCCTTCCGCTTATGGAGAGAAGAGACCTTCCTCTTCTCCTATTATTCAACCTAAGAGACCACAACCTAAACACCCAAGTGATAAGGATGAGAACATTCCTCCTCCTCAATCTTCTCAACTTCCTACTAAGACTAGACGAAATTGTTCTGCACGTGAACGCCGGTGAAAGCGTCATCTTAGAGCTCAAACTTTACAATCCCCAAAAACACCTTCAACAAGCATTATTCCATTTTCTCCAAAATCTCCAAAACATAAGATGCATGATGGTCTTGATCCTGTGCGAATTAAAGACCCTATTTTTATAAATCTTGATGATGATATAGATGAAAATGTTATTCATGATGAAAATGTTGCTTCTCTTGCTTCTGATAGTGAATATGAACTTGTTGATATTGATAACCATTTATCTAATGAATTTTCTAAAGCACTTATCCTAGCTCCTAGACAAGAACAACGTGGCTTGGAACATGAACATAGCCCTTGTTTGGATCTTGTGATAGCTCCATCTGCTTTGTTGAATTTTCCTCCTCTAGCGTGTTCCTTGCCTTCCCGAAACATTGATCAGCAAGATCGGGGGGTAGATGACGTGCTAGACTAGTTACATTAGCATAGCAGATTCTCTTCTCCTCTCTTGTGTTACTTCTTCTATACGTTATTCTCATTCTTCTATTTGTTGTCCTTGGTGTTGTCTACTTGAGGATGATGCAAAGCATTGAGATCTCTTTTGGTCTCTCTCATGTTGACTCAAAAGACACATGTGTTCCCTTCTTCTAGGCGACCTTCCTTGATTGGGGAATGAAGAACAATTATGCATACATACATATGATATATATACATGAATTATCATACAGCATACTGACCCCGAGGAAAGTGAAGTCACCTCGTGCTTTGTGTTTTGTGTCTATTATCCTTGGGTTTATCTCACACTTGGGGGCTAAATCCTTGTGATAACGTGCTCCTTTCCTTTCTCATTTCTTATGTGTATCACTATGTTAAAACAATCACCCCCGTTGAGGCATGTGCGATCGCTTTAATGTAGGGGGGCATACACCCTGTCTATCCCTTCAGGATACATGAAAATTTCTTGGAGAACTCAGCTTTGCCTTGAAAATTTTTGGTATTTCTCTTACATGACTCATAGTGAGGGAACCTTACTACTGACAGTCATTTTTCTCCCTCGTGATCTTCCCTTTTACTTTGTTAATCAAAGTCGTAAGATCCTTAGTCCACTGGGGGCTTGGTGTGTCTTGCCTCCTTGACATGGTGAAAGTCTTTCAATATTGTTTCCTTGTACTTTACCGGAAGTATGAGCATACATACTCCCGCTAAAGTGGGGGCTAAATGTAGCATCCTAAAATTATGACACTTGCAATTTCGACTGCATTTCGGTCTTCACGATGGCGACGCAACACGGAACCTGAATGGAGACCCCGAAACCTGATTATGACACTGAAAACTGCATTTTCTTGCACCCTGGCCTGAACCTCCTTTGCACCCTGTTGTCCCGGGAGGTGGGACCAGAGCACCCAGTGCCCTGGTCCCTAGGTCCTATTTTGGGCCCGATCTCTTTTGGACTTCGGGTCTTTATGTTTGCAAATTGGAAAATTATCTTTCCTGGTCGGCCTAAGGTCGGGAAAATCAATCTATCAGCCCTAAATGACAAGTATATAAACTACATTTTCCTCTCTCATTTGGGGAGATACATACATGATGGAAAAAAGCGTGGAAACTATACTCAAGCATTCAAGCATTCAAGCATTCCTTCAAGCAATTGATCATTTCACGTCTCCATTCAAGGATAAGTGTTGCATTCAAGACAAGGATTCAACCATTGAAGAGGAGATCACTTACAACATACTACTACAACATACAACATCTATACCTTTGCACATAAGGATACAAACATCCTTACAACAAGGTATTAGTACTTGTTTTTCATTATAGACATTTACATTTACAGCATTGCTCATTTCTTGGTTAATTCCAAAACTGAGGTTTGACCTAAAGGGAAACCCCTAATCCCTAACCCCCCAATTGTCTTCGCTTTTATGTGTGTAGGTTGTAGGTACGCGGCTGAAATTGAAGATCTGGAATCCTTGTGCAGAGATGAACAGATCCCCCTTCGTTTCGTGGATTTTTCGGAGGACCGTGGCGCTCGGGTGCCATCGTCCCAACAACTTTTGCTCAAATTTACAGGACAGCGCCATATCGACATTTTACTGCTAATTCCAGGTCCGCAGCTTCATACTGTATTCCTATCTCAGTTTATAAGTGAATCTTTCTCACTTTCCATGCATTCCTAGCTTAATTCTTCTATGCACATTCTTTACAAAAGAGGGTAGCCTTGCTGTCATAACCCTTGAAACTCATTTAGCATCCAATCTTGCATTGCGTGGGATTGGATCTTGTGGGTTTTCAACCCCTCTTTTGAATGTAAAGTCTCTCCCCTAAGTGAAAACCATCAACCCTAGTGAACCTCCCTTCTCTCTCCTTGGAGTTGGAAGAGGGGAGAGCAACTAGGGTTCGATCGCGATTTTATGCTTTACACTTAAATATTAATTCATCATTTATCTCCAACCTCCAAATTTAATGAAATATTGTGTACGTACACATATTTCTTAAATTTTCTTCTATATTCTCTCAAACATCCCTACATCTTAGGAAGGACTTGAGTCCACTTGTCCTCTCATGCCTCAATATTCTCCAACCATCCCTAGATTCCTTCAGTCAGCAACCCAGTCAAGGTGAGATGAGTGACACCTATCTTCTCCTTCCCCCTTTCTCTCAACCTTCACCTTTGCTCACAACCATCCAAATCTGTAGATCTGATCATGATCATTGATCTAGGCTACATCATCTTATCCTCTCAAATTCTATAAAATTAGGAGTTTAAGCTGAGAAAGAGTTAGTCTTCAAGTGAGTTTTCAAGTTAATCATTTGTGAAAACTTATGCATCTGTGATTTTAATGTTGAAGAAATTTAGCATAATCATTTAGCATTGCATATCATAGTATCAGTTAACTATCATTTATTAGTCCATTCTTCATATGCCATCTTAGAAGTTATCAGTGCTTGTCTGAGAGCACATCATCTGCAACGAGGAACAATGGAGTTAGGAAACAATGAGACTTAAATCATGAAGGTAAAACTAGTGTTTTTATTTTAATGTATTTCATGTAGTTTCATTGGTTGAGTTTGGATTTCATGTAGCATTTCCTTTGTATTTTGTGAGACTAACATGTTGCAGGCAATATTTTGATGATGAAATTCAAGTTGATACACCATATTTTGTAATTATTAAAGGGGGATATGTGCATTTTGACAAGATTTTTGCACCATATCATTTAGGGGTCAGCTTAGCTAGCGATAGTGACCTTTAAGGGTGTTATAATATGTTCAAGGTAAGAATTAAAGGAGGTCCAATGCAGCATGAGCATAAATTCCTTGAAGATATAATAAGGAATGAGTTTGATTTCATGACTCAAAATTGGAGGAAGGAGAAATGGATAGATTTTAGTAAGCTATGGGCTATAGTGGAAAAAATGGATCCAAGCTATGATCCATTGAGAGATTTCACTCCATTTTATTCCAAAGTTGATTGTGTAATGAACAATTTTAATGAATTAATTCTTGCATTAAAGGAAAAGAGAACCAAACTTGAGGAAGTTCATGATTAGTAGGTTGAGAGAAGAGATATACAATAGCCAATACCCATAACACCAGAAGAGGCAACCTTGATTCAACAAATAAGAATGAAACCACCAAGCCCATGACTTCCTCCACCTCAAAGAACAGATGGGCGAGAAGAAGGAAAACCTAGTGATGGTCCTTCTCCAAAGAAGGTAAGAGAAGAAAAAAGTAGTGAATAGGAGAGTAGCAATGATAGTGAAGAGTGAGGAGAAAAGAAAAGAAAATAATGAAGACAAAATCACCCCCAAAAGTACAAGTAAATCCTTTTAAAAGGGTCAAGATCATTGATCTTGAAGAATCGAACAAGAGTCCCTCACCACCACATGTTCCTTTCACCTCTAAGATAGGTTGAAGAACAAAGAGTGAAACAACACTAGGAAGAAAAACAAAAGGAGGATACCATTGTAGTAATAGATGCAAATATGAAGATTGGTATTCCTCCTGTGCCACTACCATTAGAATTGGACATCACTCCATTAGATATTCAAGGTAGAGCCTTCAAAGATGCAAGAAAGGAGGCATGTGATAAATTTCTTCAGGATGAGGCTTTTGTGAGAAGCCTAGCCTTCTTGAAATTTATATGGAAAATGAAAATAGAGGAATATTAAATGAGAATTGCTGAGAGAAAGGCCAGAGGCCAGAAAGGTCTGACAAAAATAATCAAGAAGAAGTCAAGAATGATATGATGGAAGAATTCAAAAGAATGACTATAGATGAAGGCAGGATCATCATAAACTAGGTTGGGGTCTTAATTATACCTAAGTGGGATATAGAAGATGTAGTGGCTTTTGATTCCATTAAAAAATAATAAGAGCAACAATTCAATTCAAAGGAAGAAGCAAGGTTGGCATTGAAAGGATAAAAATTTGTAGATGATTATGCAACCTTGGAAATATGGACATTAGAGCAGGGGCCTAGAAGGCATGATACCAATTATATAAATCCAAACTTGATGGGAAGCCTCATCATAAAAAGAGCCTCTGATACATCAAATGTTGAGGCCTCAAAGTTAGTTGTTGATGTGGCCAAATTGGCCCATGAAACTTCTAAGAGGGAGGCCATGGAAAAAGAACAACTTATGAAGAAGTTTGAAAATATTTTTAATGATTATAATGCAGTTCAAAAGAGATGTGTGGAGCTACAAAATAGAGTTAAACTTCTTGAGTAGGGATATATAAGAGCATCCTCTTCTGCTCCTACAATTGCATCAACACCATCAATATCTAGGTCTCCACCTATTACTCATGTAGATGCAACAATTCAATTTGATAGTGAGACTAATTTCCCAAGCACATCATTAGTTCCATATGTTGATGATGAAGAACCTACTAGATCAATTGATCCTACAAGAGCCCAAATTTTGGAGAAGGTCACTAAGTTGGAGAATAAGCTAGAGGAGTCAGAGGATTAGTCTGTGTCAAAGCAAAGAGAGATAGTTAGCTCAGTGCTAACTCATTTTAATGAGAATGTTTATAGTAGGTTAAATAGCATTCATTCCTTATATTCTTTATTAATCCCTTTGTTTAAAAAATGGTTATAAAGGGGAAATGAACTTAGAATGGTGTCAATGGCTTCCAAATACCATGTTGAGAGGCCACCTATGATTCAACCAAGCCATTTATTGTGGAAGTCAATACGAGAAGCCCAGATTCTGCCAGAAAGCATAGAAAGGAAGATAAGGGAGTTGATGAGTAACTTTAGTTAGTTGAATGAAACACTTCTGTCACGTATTGTGGATGAAAATAGGGCAATTAATCCTTTACAACTATGGAAAGAAGAGGTAGAAAAAGTCATCAACACCCAAGTAGAATTGATTTTGGAGGATCTGGATACTAGAATGTTAGAGGACAACATGGACAAAATAATATGTATAAGAACATTCTTTGAGTCATTTGAAAGAGAGGCAAATCATGTAGCAGTTAAGTATACTCCATATAAAGAAAAGGCTGATGAGGTCATGAATTTTAAATGGCCATGCCATGAAGAATATGGTGAATGGAGTAATACTTACTTGAAGGAGAAGGAAGGACTACAAACAGTTAATTAGCTAATTGTTTGATGTGATAGTCTGGCAGGCGGTTTTATTTCCTTGTGGCTATTACCTTTTTGGACGTGAGAAACAACAAGGTGCAACCATTTAAGATCTTCATCGATAATAAAAAAAGGGTAAACTGCATAAATTATCATGATGAACCAGTTGCAGATATTTGGTGTTTGTTGTGACATTCCTTAAAGGGAATATTTTATAATGGAATTATGTGTAACTAGTTATTTTTGAATGGTAGGTGTCTCCTTTGGCCCGTAGCTTGTTTGCTCCCTTATTTTATATAAAAGTAAATTCAAGGTCAAGAGATAGGGTCCTAAATTTGATCTTTCTACTTATTTTTTCTAAAATTAGAGTCATAGGTTCCTGTAGTAGGCTTTAGGTGAAAATGAGCAAATTTTAAAGATTTTGTAGAGCAACAAATAAGAGTCTTGTGTCAAATTTTTGTCGGTTCTTGAAGGAGTAATATATAAATTGTTTTATGCCATAAATAACAATTTAATTCAATAGAAATACAATTCTGATCCATTTCTCTCTATCATACAATTCTATCATCTTTTGAATGAAATATAATCAAGGATTTATTTCATTTAGTGCATTGTTGTGATGTATGTAATTTGTGTTTATGCTTTGATCTAAGGGATCAATTAAATGCTAAAACAAAATTGCAGAGTGGTAGGGCTTGTTCAAGGACTTGATAAGTAGTCTAGGTTAGGATTGTAGATAAGAAATATTGTAAGGAAATATTATCTTAGATCTAAATGCTATTAGATAAAATTATATTATAATTCATTTTGTGTCTTTTGAATTCAAGCACCCAATGGAATAAGGCACTGGTCATTAGCTTGTTTTAATCTTTATAGGCATTTTTAAGCTTCCTTCATCTGTATCTATTACAAATTGTTGATTATAAAAATACATTTCAATTTATGTATCTTATTTCATGTTTTATCCATCTCATGCTCCAATAGGTTGAGGATCACTGAAGAATTCACCATTATTAAGCATTCTCCTTCTTCATTGAGCCTTTATATGAGATTATCTTCTTGTTTTTGGTGTAATTTGTGAGTATTGCACAAAGATTATAGATTCACCAAGGGATCACCCTCCTAGGTATTGCAGAGCCCAAAGTATATAAGTATTTGCAAAATCCTTGTCATAGATGGTCCAAGTTCTAGAGGATATTGATAGTTGGAGTTGGCTTCTACATAGATAATCTGATGAATCAAATTAGTTTCTACCCTGTTGTAGTGTAAACTCTTTGGGGAACCAATAAAATGGTGACTATGTTGGGGAATGTAATGCATAATTGCAGTCAGTTGTGTCGTCCATTAGGAAAATTGCATTGAGTGTATATCATGTTTTTGTGATTTAATGGTTGAGCCTATGGTTTTGTGTTTCTGGTTCATGTTCTCTATTGTAAAGGGTGTTCTACATTTTTGTGAGAAAGACTTTCCTATTTGTGAACAAGGCTCACAAATATCTTTCAAAGATTACCAAATATTGTCTTATTTCATATCCCAAAGTAGTTTGGGTGGTGAATCTGAAGTCTCTGTGCTAGTGCGTGTATTGTTGAAGATTTCTAACAAGTCTTTGAAAGATTTTGTCACTATGAGTATATGTTAGGATCCCCATAGATACTGAGAGGGGGGGGGGTGAATTAGTATCTAACCAGTTATAAGATTTTCTTAACTTAAAACATGTAAAGCATATCAATATTGTATACCTATAAACAAAAATTAATGCAATAAACAGAGATAGCAACAACCACATGAAAACATACCATAACACAGTAGTTTAATGAGGAAACCCAATGTGGGAAAAACCTCGATGGGATTTGTGACCCACAATATTCACTTACTGGCCAATAAGAGAATATTACTACTACAAGAGGGGCCTACACATGCAGGAAGGCCAAGTGCCTAGAGCTCACTACTCAATTACAAAATGGGAAGTCTCACTGACTTACCAAATGGATTATATAAATCCAATGTCTTGTACTACTTCAAAATAGCATCTACTATGCTAGATCCAGTACTGGTTTATAGCTCTACTTCATACATAAACCCTTAACCTATAATTCGCATAATAGGTCTTCCTTATTTCACCTAATTTCTTCCTTCCATCTATCACTTAAATGTTCTACAATGATCTCTTATATATATGAGTCATTTTACAACTTGCCCAATCGGCTTACAATTATTTTACAATAATTTACAAAATATATTATAAACAAAATTCCTGTCGGCTTCTGTGCCGGTATACTTCCTTTAACTGCCAGTGGTCTATGTGCTGGTGCCGGTAAAATGTATTGTCGATGTCATAGGATTGTAAGGTATCCATCAATGACAAAACCTTCAATCACCTACAATATCTCATTGGAGTGTGCATTTGCCAACAATCTCCCCCTTTGGCATTGATGGCAATAGTCATGAGAAAAATCCAAAAATTGTCATCTAAAAAGAATCTACCAGAATTGTCTTGCCAAAAATTGTGTACCAAGAGAATATGTGCTCCACCTGAGCTGATGAGTCTTTTGCTGATTATTTTTATCATTCCAGTACTCCCCCTTTGGCATCAATGACAAAGGTTGTCAAAGTGTCAATTGAGTGTGGTTTCCTATTTCATTCTCGTAACTGGTTGGTTACAATCTGAAAAAGATCTGCTAGTACTAGATTCAGGCTCTCAATGAACCATTTTCTATCTTTTAATGCAGGCTGTGTCCTCTGAATTGTACCGGTGAGGTGTTGCATTTTGTCTACTGGTGTTTTCTATCCTTGAATTAAAGCATCAGATATTTCTTTTCTTAAGGAGGTGAGGTAGTCCAATTTTGGACTTAGTCTCCATTTTAGATCTTTAGCCTTTCCTTTTATTCTCTCTTTTTCTCTTTCCAACTTTAGAAGTTCCTCCTCAAAACCTGTTATTTTCTTCTCAAAAACTAATGATGGTTCAAATGAATTAATGAAATTATCAACTAGTTGATTTATTTCTTCCTGTATCTTGCTAATCTTTTGGTCTATATCTACTGTCAAAAAGTTAGTTTTACATGTATCTTTGTACAAGGTTTTAAATTCCTTCAATGTACTACATAGTTTCGGTAAAAGAGTGTCAAATTGTCTTGTACACTTCTCTATTTCTTCCTCAAAGAATTTGTGTTTTTTTTTCTCTAGTCTCTCCTTGAATGCTTCCTCTTTTATTTCTTCAATTGTCACAATGTTGTCAGTAATATACTCAGACAAAGTGTCAAGTTGACCTAAAGAATCTTTATTATCTATATTACACTTCGGTGCTATCATTTTCAAAATTGGAATTGTGTCATCAATTGCTTTGTATACTTGTGAACTACACTTTTTTATCTTCTTGATAGAATCCAAAATAACTTCTGCCACATTTGTAGTTTAAATTCTGCATTTGAAGGGCCAACAATCTATATCCTGCCAGTGGGAGAAATTTCTTTGCTTGTGGTGACCTCTAGTTGGTCAGTTTGTGTTTCCATTTCTTTAAGCAAAGGTTTGGATTGCTTAGCTGATGCCAGTGGCATTGTCTCTACATGAACCTATTGTTGTGAGGGAGCCTGTTGCTCTGCCTATTTTTCAGTGTTGTCTCCTACTGGTTTACCTTCTGTACTATTTGTTGCTGGTGGCTCATTAGCCATGTCTATTTTCCCTATTGAATCCTTATCTACCACAATATTAACTTTCTGAGTGTCAATGTTCATTGTATATAACACTTTAGAGTTAGGATTTGTGTCCTCTTGTGGTAAGTCCATACTCTCACTAGCCAGTTGATTGTCAGTGGTAATTACCAGTGGAGTATCTAGAGGCTATGGGGATAAGTTATTTGTTATTTTTATGCTAGGTGGACCACCAACCTTACCTTTTCCCTTATCCTTATCTTTTTGGTATACTTTGATGGGTTAAGGGTTTTGATATTCTTCCTGCTTTTCCTTCTCTACAAGGAATATGTCCCATGCATTAGTTGTTTCCTCTGCAACCTCATTCACTCTACCAACCATAAGTGTTATATGCCGGTGTGTAGTTGAGAATACTGACCGGTTAGCCTCAGAGATCATATCATCTATCTCTTTAGGTGAGTTGACTGGATATACAACAATTATTTTTTCAATTTTTATTTTCTTATCAAGCTCTACGATAGCTTGCCTTCTAGCTTCAAGTCTTTTGAACAGTTCTGCTGGTAATTCATCTATAACTTGCATTAGAAATTTCTTGTAAATGTCCAAGTGTAGGATTACACTGTTTTCAACTTTTTCTTTGTCATCAGTTGATAATGAGTCATATAATTTGTTGATGTTTTTCAACTTTCCATCCTCTATTATTTCATTTAGAAGTTTATCAATTGGAGAAATGGTTTGTTGAGTCTTCTTCTTGGGGGTTAACTTCTTCTTTGGAGTTAATTTCCTAGTTGTGGGCCTTACTGCCTATTGTTTCTATTTGGTTCTTCTAGGAGAAGGTGTAGATACCAGTGAATGTTTCCTTTTTCTCACAACTCTTTTGAATGCAGCTGGCATATCACTTTCTGAGCAAGTTCCAACAGGTGAAAGGTGAGTTTCCAGTTGAAGTGCTTCTAACTCATCTTCAGTAATACCAGTTTGTTTGAGTACATCATCCTTAATAGCTTTTGCTTGCCTGGATCCTCTTCTAATTTTTGCTTCAACCTTATTAACCTTTTTCTTTGATTGAGTTTGGTTTTTGATAGTCTCAGCACTATCAAATACCTCTTCTTTAGGTTCATTAGGTGATTCGAGGAGGGCTTTTGCATATGTTTCTATTATGTGGTCATTAGTTTCATACCCCATTTCAGTAACCCAAATGGTTCTTGGGATAACTGCCTCCATCCAAATCTCATCCTTCTTAATAATAAAATAGATTTCATCCTTATAGTTGTTTACAGTTTCTTTTGACAATCTGACTCTTGTTTTCATCTGGGCCTTCAATTCCTGAAAATACTCATCTACGATCTTTTCTCTGTTCTCTCCCATGTTGTTTAGTAAATATGACAATTGTTTTCCTACCGGTATATAAAAACCAAGATTTTTGTTACCGATACTGGATACTTGTTTTGTTATGTGTAGCATTAGACAGACAAGTAGGTTTCCAAATCTGAATGTCCCCTTTTTGTCTTTCTTTATCTTTCCCAGGTTGTCAATTAGTTCACCTTTCAACCATTCACACACATCTATTTTTTCATTATCATTAATCATGTCATAGGCACTCATTATGCATAAGCTAGAGATCGAGTTTAACTTATTTGTATATGTGGTTTGGTAACCTAAAATCATACTGATGAATCTAACATTGATATCTGTTACATCATTTACTCTTAAGGATCTCTTATCAGATGTTGCACCTATTAGGTTAATCACTAGGTCATTTGAGACCTTCTTTGTTTTATCAGGCCTATTACTGGTGGAGGGTAACCCTATCACAGCCTTTACTATTTCTTTACTAATTTTGTGAACTGAGTCCAACCAGAAGAATGCACCATGTACCCTGCTTAGAACTATCCTTATAAAATCCTTAGGAAAATTTGAAATACTAAGAATTTTAGTAAAACCTAGGGTTTCTACTATCTTGTGTTTAGGTTTAACATTTCCGGAATCATCATAGATTATTGATTTATACATGTTCTTGATTTCCTCATCACCTAATTCCTCTATGTGACAATGTATGTACATTCTACGGTCTTTAGCAAAAACTAATCCTTTAGGGATTTGAGAAAAAAGCACCAACATTATCATCTTTCTTGGTGATTTCGGGAAATAGTTGAAATATGGGTCGAGGGCATTTAATCACTTTGACTATAGTAGTGTTTGCTATGAATTCAGGAATAGATGAAGAAGCCATGATTATAAATACCTTTATCTACCTTAGGAATGATTGCTTGCTGATTTTCTTCACTTCTTTGCTCGGAATGCCTTGGTCAAGAATTTTCGTGCTCTCAAAGGTTTGAATGCTCAGTGAAATGAAAATGGAGCCAAAACACTTGCTTTATAATGTTAATTTTTCCAACCACCATGTTTACTACTTGTTGGTTAACTAATGACTTAACTTATCTACCGGTATAGAAGTAATTTCAACTTCTCACCATCAACCAAGGAAATAATAGCATGTGTCATATTTGATTGCCAAACCCTCAAAGGAATTTTCTTTAGTTGGATGAAGAGTCTCCTACTGGTGGAGTGTTACTCTATTCTGCCAGTGGAGGAGTATTCCTATCACCATTTAGTTCTAATTTCCTAATCCATTATTTTGAGAGTTCCTACTTTACTTCTTCAACTTTTTCTTTACCTTTCAAACTAGGACCTTTGTTATTTATCAGTGAGGACTTGCTTCTAAAAAATTTAGCAATATGTCCAATCTTGTTACAGGCATAACAAGTCACATTATTTTTCTGAATAGCTTTTCCATATCCTATGTTAGTTTGTGTTCTGCATTGATTAGATAGATGTCCAAATCTTCCACAAACATAACATCTTACATTCATTCTACAATTTTTTGAATTATGACCAACTTTGTTGCATTTTGAACATTGACTAGTGGGTGTATTGGTATTCTGATAATTTCTAGATCTACATTAATTTCCTCTATGACCATACTTGTTACAGTTAAATCATTTCCCATTAAATTTATAAGCAATAGGTTGTCTTACTGGTTTGCTATGATCCTGTGTGTTTGCAATACCAGAGCTTTCACCAGCTTCAAAGCCAAGGCCACAAGTGTCACCATTAGGTTTTTGATTCTTCAACAAGTCACCAAGTTCTTCTGAGCTTTTCTTGAATTTTTTTTTTGTGCTGATTTGCAGTATCCAGTTCTCTTACCAAGATTTCTTTCTATCTCATAAGTTCATTTGAGTCATTCTGTGTATGCGTCATATCTGTCTTCAACATAGCATTTTCATAGCTAAGTCTTGTATTCTCATTTGCAGAATCACTTAGTCTTCTAGTCAGATCTTCTTCATTCTTCTTCCTATCTTCAATTTCCTTACAAAATCTCATAGTCATATCCTGCATCTCATTCTTTGTTGTCATGTTTTCTTGTTTCAACTTGTTTATCAGATCACCAAGAGTTTCCTTTTCATCATTCTCATTTTTGCATCTTTTCACAAAGTTTTCTTCTCTTGTTTCTTGCAATGGTAAGATTTTCTTGAAGTGCTTGAATAATATCCTATGCAGCCTTTAGATCATCTTCAAGTTTGATATTTTTTAACTTTTCTGCATCATACTCTGAGAGAGCTGCTTCTAATTGCTTCATCAAGTTTACCATCTCTATCGGTGTCAAGATCTTCCTCAAGTTGTTAGGCTTTTGAAAATAGAGGACCAAGCTCTGATACTAATTGTTAGGATTCAAACAGATACTGAGAGGGGAGGGGTGAATCAGTATCTAACCAGTTATAAGATTTTCTTAACTTAAAACATGTAAAGCATATCAATACTGTATACCAATAAACAAAAATTAATGCAATAAACATAGATAGCAACAACCACATGAAAACACACCATAACACAGTAGTTTAATGAGGAAACCTAGTGTGGGAAAAACCTCAGTGGGATTTGTGACCCACAATATTAACTTACTAGCCAATAAGAGAATATTACTGCTACAAGAGGGGCCTACATATGTAGGAAGGCCAAGTGCCTAGAGCTCACTACTTAGTTACAAAATGGGAAGTCTCACTGACTTACAAAATGGATTATATAAATCCAATATCTTGTACTGCTTCAAAATAACATCTACTATGCCAGATCCAGTATCGGTTTATAGCTCTTCTTCATACATAAACCCTTAACCTATAATTCGCATAATAGGTCTACCTTATTTCACCTAATTTATTCCTTCCATCTATCACTTAAATGTTCTACAATGATCTCTTATATATATGAGTCATTTTACAACTTTCCAAGTCAGCTTACAATGATTTTACAATAATTTACAAAATATATTATAAACAAAATTTGTATTGGCTTCTCTGTCGGTATACTTCCTTTCACTGTCGGTGATCTGTGTGTCAGTGTAGAGTCTAACCTTGCTGTTACCGGTAAAATGTCTTGCTAGTGTCATAGGATTGTAAGGTTGCCATCAATGACAAAACCTTCAATCACCTACAATATCTCATTGGAGTGTGCATTTGCCAACAGAGTAAATATAAGAACACTAGAGGTTACATGAGGATGCATCCTGAATAAAGACTAGAAGAGCTTCATGGAGCTCCGCAAAGGAGTGGAATAAGAAGAAATGAAGAAACAATCCATGCTCCCTCATCATGGAAACCAAGTCATAAGAATGCAAGTAAGTCATCTTTGAATCCTATTCTTGAATTTCATGAAACTTCTTTTAAGAGTTATGAGTCAGATAGCTTAGGATTCTTTGATTTTTTGTTTAGCACACTTGTACAGGAAGAAGTACAACAACAGAATAAGGAAGTTACTCAAGTTCAATATTCAAAAAAGAGAAGAGACCAAAGTAGAAGTAGAAGTCATCAAAGTAGTACTATTGGTGTACCTCCTCCTCTTGGCCTCACAAAAGAATTTCCTTATAATATTGAGTTAACTCAGGAACAAGGATATGTAGACCTAATAGATTTAGGTGATGCTTCTAGATCTGAAATAACTTTGCTAGATCCTGAAGAGCTTTTTGGAGACATAGATAGTTTAAGAAAGGAGCTCCAAGAACATGTACATTTAAGAAAGAAAAGAGAAAAGGAGAAGGAATCTGAGGTTATAAATGCAATAAATGAGAGGGATAGTTTAATAAGGCAATTGGCTACACTCAAAGATTTGAATCAGGAAAAAATTAAGCCTAGTGCTGAGGGTCCTATTATAAGAGAGATGTTAGATAGGAAGTCTGAACATGTTATAAAAGAAAATTCTAAGAGTCATGTTGATATCCAAAAGTTAGCAAATCCTAGTCAGCCAAGTGTTCAGATTCCCAAATCAAATCAGGACAAAGGAAAGAAAAAGGTATCCGATGTTAAAATAAATGATAAAAAATATTTAAATATCCCAGATCTAAGTCATGGATTATCTAAAGATGACATTGAATTATACAAAGCCAGGATAGAGAGTGAAACTCTTGTGAAAGGGTTAAACAAAGCTTAGATGGAATATTCAATAGCATAAGTGAAGAGAAATATTGATTTCCTTAAGTTGTCATCATTAAATAATGCTTCATTCACTACTGGCCCATCTAATACTCAGGTTGTTACTATTTTATGTTAGGATTCCCACAGATACTGAGAGGGGGGGGTGAATAAGTATCTAACCGGTAATTAGAATTTCTCAACTTAAAACATGCAGAACATATTGTAACAATGTATCGGTATGGAAGAAATAATTCAATAAACAGAAATGAAAGAAATCACATGAAAATCACACCATAACACAATGATTTAATGAGGAAACCCAGTGTGGGAAAAACCTTAGTGGGATTTGTGACCCACAATATTCCTTTACTAGCCAATAAGAGAATATTACTTACAATAGGGGGCCTGCACATGCAGGAAGGCCAAGTGCCTAGAGCTCACTGCTCAAATGGGAAGTCTCACTGACCTACAATGTGGATTATACAAATCCAATAGCTTGTACTACTTTACAATAGCATCTTCAATGCCAGATTCAGTACCGATTTTTGCTCTATTCTTTACATATACCCCTTAACCTATATTTTGCATAATAGGTCTCCCTAATTATTTCTTCCTTTTCCTTACCAAATGTCTACAATGATCTCCCTTATATGTAAGAGTCATTTTACAACTTTCCAAGTCGGCTTACAAAGTTTTTACAATAATAAACAAAATATAATATATCAAAAATCCTATCGGCCTCTATGCTGGTATGCTTCCTTTCTTTGCCGGTGTCAGTGGTCTGAGTGCCAGTGTAGAGTGTGATCTGTTGATGCTAGTGTCATGCCTTTCCGGTGCCATAGGATTGTAAGGTTTCCATCAATGACAAAACCGTCAATCACCTTCAATGTCTCATTGGAGTGTGCATATGCCAACAATCTCCCCCTTTGGCATTGATGGCAACACTCATGAGAAAATTCAAAAGTGTATCCAAAAACTTGTAATCCAAAAATGTGAAGTCCAAAAAGATGGTTGCTCCCCATGAGCATATGATTCCTATGATATTGGATTTTCTCATACCACTACTCCCCCTTTGGCATCAATGACAAAGTTTGTCAAGATGTAAGTAGATTTTATAGTTTCAACCTTGTAACTAGGTAGTTACAATTTGAAATAGATCTGCCAAAATTAAGTTTATACTCTCCATAAACTTTTTACTATCTCTGATAGCTGTCTCTATCCTTTGAACTATACAAGTGAGATGCTGCATGTGCTTTGCCAGTGTCCTCTGTCCCTATACAAGTGCCTCAGATATCTCTTTCTGCATGAATGCTAGATAGTCCAATCTTGGACTCAGTCTTATCCTTTAACTTTTTGCCTTATTCTCTATTTTCTCCTTTTCTCTTCCCAACTTTAGTAATTCATCCTCAAAATTTGTTATCTGTTGTTCAAAAATTGATAGTGTATTTGGTGAGTTAACAAAATTATCTACAAGTTTATTTATTTCATCCTGTACCTTGCGTATTTGCTTATCTATATCAGCTGTTAGTAGGTTTGTCTTGCATATGTCTTTATACAAAGTCTTGAACTCTTTTAGTAATTTACATAGTTCTGGTAGAAGTGTGTCAAATTCTCTTATACACTTCTTTATATGATCTTCAAAGAATCTTTGTTTTTCAATTTCGATTTTATCCTTCAATGCCTCTTCCTTTACTTGCTGAATTATCACTATGTTTTCATTGATGTATTTTGACAAAATTTCAATTTGACTTAATGAATCCTTATTGTTTATGTTATAGTTAGGAGCTAGCCTCCTCAAAATTGGTATTGTGTCATCTATAGCCTTATAAGCTTGTGAGCTGCAATCTGTTATCCTCTTAATTGAATCTAAGAGTACTTCTGTTACATTGGTTGATTTATAGCCCGCTAATGAGGAACCAGCATTATGAATACCGCCGGTGGTAGAAGTAACCAAGCTTGTTGTGACCTTTGGTATGTCAGTTTGTGTTTCCATTTCTTTAAGCAATGGTTTTTGATCTTCTCCAATTGTCAGTGGAGTTGTTTCCATGTGACTCTGTTCCTGTACCTATTCTGGAGCCTGTTGCTCTTCTTGTCTATCTGTTTGTTGCTTTGTCTCAATCTGAGTCTAAGTTTCTACCTGTTTCTCTTTGTCATCTGCCAGTTTCTCTTGTGTGTTATTAGTTTGCTCAGCTACTGGTGGCTTACCATCCATGTCTGTCTTACTAGTTGTATCTTTATCCACCACAATGTTGATCTTTTGTGTATCAACATTCACTATGTATAAGACTTCAAGATTAGGATTGACATCCTCTACATCCATACTTTCAACTACTGGTTGATCTTATGTAGTTGTTGTTGTTACCGGTGGAGTAATCAAAGGAGGTGGGGGTAAGTTGTCTTTAACTTTGATACTAGGTGGTCCAACAACTTTACCTTTACCCTTGTCCTTGTCCTTCTGATAAACCTTTATAGGTTTGTGGCTCATGTACTATTCCTATATTTCTTTTTCAACTAGGAATATATCCCATCCATTTTCTGTTTCTTCAGTCACCACATTAACTCTTCCAACCATTAATGCAATGTACCAGTGTGTAGTAGAGAATACTGATTGGTTGGCTTCAACAATTAAAACATCAATTTCTTTAGGTGAGTTCACTGGGTACACAACAAGTAGCTTTTCTATCTTGATTTTCTTGTCAAGCTCTACAACAGCTTGTCTTCTTGCTTCCAATCTTTGAAATAATTCATTTGGTACTTCATCTACCACTTCCATCAAAAATTTCTTATAGATGTCCATGTGCAAAATAACACTATTTTCTACTTGTTCTTTTTCATCTGCTGTCAGAGTGTCATACAATTTTTCTATATTATTTTGTTTCCCTTCCTCTATAATTTCATTCAACAGTATGTCAAGAGGGGCCATGTCCTGATTTGTCCTCTTCTTCTTCTTAGGTGTCAGTTTCTTCTTTGGTGTAGTCTTCCTAACCGAAGATCTTACTACTTGTTGTTTTTGTCTTGTCCTCCTAGGTGAGGGTGTCATTGCCAGTGAGAGATTTATTTTCCTTACAACTCTCTTGAAAGTTGTAGGCATGTCATTTTTCGAAGAAGTACCTATCGGTGATAGGTGAGTTTCAGGCTATGGGGCTGCTAACTCATCCTCAGTGATACCGGTTTGTTTCATCACATCTTCTTTAATGGCCTTTGCCTGTCTAGAACCTCTTCTCACAACTGCTTCAACCTTTTTCACTCTCTTTTTAGATTGAATTTGTTTTTCTATGGTCTCAGCACTACCTAATACTTCTTCCTTTGGTTCATTTGGTGCTTCCAGAAGTGCTTTAGCATAAGTTTCAATGATAAGGTCATCAGTCTCATAACCCATTTCTGTTACCCAAATTGTCCTTGGGATGACTACTTCCATCCATATCTCATCCTTTTTTATTACAAAGCATATGCTATCCTTATATTTGTCAACAATTTTCTGTGACAATCTGATTCTCTTCTTCATTTTGGCCTTTAGTGCTTGAAAGTGTTCATGGATATTGTTTTCCTTATCTTCTCCCATATTGTTGAATAGTTTTGTTAGCTGTTTACCTACCAGTATATCAAATCCAAGTTCTTTGTAGCCTATACCGAGAACCTATTTGGTTATATGTAGCATCAAACATACTAGCAAATTTCCAAACCTAAAAGTTCCTTTCTTATCCTTCTTAATCTAGCCTAGGTTGTCAATTAACTCATGCTTCAACCATTCACATATGTCAATTTTTACATTGTCAGTGATCATGTCATAAGCACTCTTAATGCATAAACTTGAAGAGTCTATTTGCATGAGTGGCTTTATACCCTAAAATCATGCTGATAAATCTCACATTTATGTCGATAACATCATTGACTCTCAAGGACCTTTTGTCAGATGTTGCACCAGTTAGATTAGTTACTAGGTCATTTGAGACCTTTTTAGTCTTGTTAGACCTTTTATCGGCTGAGGGTAACCCTGTCACTTCTTTGATAGCTTCCTTGGTAATTTTGTGAATTGCATCTAACTAGAAAAATTCACCATGTACCCCGCTTAAGACTATCCTAATCACATCCTTGGGAAATTCAAGAATGCAGAGGATTTCAGTAAATCCTAGGGTTTCAATGACTTTGTGTTCCGGTTTTACATTTCCAGATTCATCACATATGATAGATTTATACATTGTTTTGATTTCTTCATTTCCTAATTCCTCTATGTTGCAGTGGATGTAAATTTTGGGATCTTCGACATAGACAACACCATTTGGAATTTGAGAAAAAGCACCTACAGTATCATCTTTCTTTGATACTTCGGGAACTAATTGAAATACGGACCTAGGTCATTTTATAACCTCAACTACAGTAGGGTTTGCTATATATTCAAGTGTAGAGGTGGATGCCATGATGATAAATACCTTTTTCTGCCTTTGGATGGGTTGATTGATTGAAGTGCTTCACCTCTTTGCTTGAAATCCCTTAGCTCTACAAATATTGCTCTCTTCGAATGTTTGAAATCTTGGTGAAGTGAAATGGAGCCAAAAACACAAATTTATAATGTTTATTTGCCATCTACCATATTTAATGCATGCCGGTTAAGTAGTCACTTAACATTGTCTACCGGTAATGAAGTAATTTCCAACTTCTCATCTCTAACCGAGGGAATAAAAGCATATGTCTCATTTATTGCCAAACCCTCAAAGAAGATTTTCTTCAGTCTGATGAAGAGCTTCCTACTGGTGGAGTACTACTTTGTCCTGCTAGTGAAGCACTACTCTGTCCTGTTGGTGAAGCACTACTATGTCCTACTAGTGAAGCACTGATTGGTTCTACTGGTGGAGGAGTATTCCCAAAATTTAGATCAGGTTTTCTAATCCATTGTTTTGAGAATTCTTGCTTAACATCTTCAACTTTTTCTTTCCTTTTCAAGCTAGAACTTTTGTTGTCTGTCGGTGATCCTTTACTTCTACACAATTTTGCAATATGCCCAATCTTGTTACATGCATAAGAAGACACATTGTTTTTCTAAATAGCTTTGCCATAACCTATGTCGGTTTGTGTTCTACATTGATTAGATAAGTATCCAAATCTTCCACAAACATAACATCTTACATTCATTATACAATTTTTAGAGTTGTGACCAACTTTGTTACATTTTGAACATTGACCAGTGGGTGTGTTGATGTTCTGATAATTTCTAGATTTACATTGATTTTCTCTATGCCCATACTTATTACAGTTAAAGCATTTTCCATTGAATTTATAAGCATTAGGTTGTCTTACCGGTTTGCTGTGATCCTAAGTGTTTGCAGTACCGGAGCTTTCTCCTACTTCAAATCCAATTCCACAAGTATCACCATTAGGTTTATGAATTTTCAATAAGTCACCAAGTTCTTATGAGCCTTTCTTGAGTTTTTCTTTGTGTTGATTTGCAATATCCAGTTCTCTTTGTAAGATCTCTTTCTATCTCATCAGTTTATTTGAGTCATTTTGTGTATGCATCAAATCTGTCTTCAATAGGTCATTTTCATAGCTAAGTCTTGTGTTCTCATTTGCTGCATCATTTAGTCTTTTGGTCAATTCTTCTTCATTTTTTTTCTATCTTCAGTTTATTTGTAGAATCTCATGGTCATATCTTCCATCTCATTCTTCATTGTTATGCTCTCTAGTTTTAGCTTGCTTATCACATCATTAAGTAATTCCATTTCATCATTCTCATTTTGCAACTTTTCACATAATTATCTTCTCTTGTTTTTTGTAATGGTAAAATTTTCTTGAAGTGCCTGAATGATATCCTAAGCTGCCTTTAGATCATCTTCAAGTTTGATGTTTTTCAATTTTTCTGCATCATAGTCTGAGAGAGCTACTTCTAGTTGCTTCATCAGATTTTCCATCTTTATCGGTGTCAAGATCTTCCTCAAGCTATTAGGCTTCTTAAAATAGAGGACAAGGCTCTAATACCAATTGTTAGGATTCCCATAGATACTAAGAGGGTGGGGTGAATCAGTATCTAACCGGTAATTAGAATTTCTCAACTTAAAACATGCAGAACATATTATAACAGTGTACCGATATGCAAGAAATAATGCAATAAATAGAAATGAGAGAAATCACATGAAAATCACACCATAACACAATGATTTAATGAGGAAACCCAGTGTGGGAAAAACCTTAGTGGGATTTGTGACCCACAATATTCACTTACTAGCCAATAAGAGAATATTACTTGCAATAGGGGGCCTGCACATGCAGGAAGGCCAAGTGCCTAGAGCTCACTGCTCAAATGGGAAGTCTCACTAACTTACAATGTGGATTATACAAATCCAATAACTTGTACTACTTTACAATAGCATCTTCAATGCCAGATTCAGTATCGGTTTCTACTCTACTCTTTACATATACCCCTTAACCTATATTTTGCATATTAGGTCTCCCTAATTATTTCTTCTTTTTCCTTACCAAATGGTTACAATGATCTCCCTTATATATAAGAGTCATTTTACAACTTGCCAAGTCAACTTACAAAGTTTTTACAATAATAAACAAAATATAATATATCAAAAATCTTGTCAACCTCTATGCCAGTATGCTTCCTTTCTCTGTCGGTGTCGGCGGTCTAAGTGTCGGTGTAGAGTGTGATTTGTTGATACTGGTGTAATGCCTTGTCAGTGCCATAGGATTGTAAGGTTACCATCAATGAAAAAACCTTCAATCACCTTCAATGTCTCGTTGGAGTGTGCATATGCCAACATTTTAGTCCCTACAACAACACAAATTGTCAGTACAAGTACTCCTACCCAAAATGTTCAAAGTACACAGAGTACTAGAGTTGTAGTCATTGGGCAGGGAGGTCAAGCAGTCACTCAAAACATCAGTCAGTCCCAAGCCTCTAAAGTACCTATTGGAGTTACTGTTGGGGCTAACACTGGAAAAAATACCATTGTGACTAGTGCTACAACTATTGTTGGAGGACAAGCTACTACTAGGCAGTTTCAAAGAGGACCTATCCATTTAGAGAGGTATAGGCAGTTCTATTTTGATGGGATACTAGGACATCCTAACATAGTCCCAAATGAATTAAGGAACAAGATCAGTAAGTGTACGAAATAATGCTATCACTGGAGAAAAACATCTGAGGCCTTTCACAGATAAGTTAAATGACTATGTGTAGAGCATGTGGTTGTTGTCGTGAACTTTTTTTTATAATCTCTGACTAAAGATGCTAGGGATTGGTACAGGAGGTTACCAACTGCAAGCATCAATTCCTGGGAATAATTTGAAAGGAGTTTCAAAGAGAAATATGGTCACAAAACTAATGCAAGCTTTATATTGAATGAGTTCAATAGCATCAAGAAGTCACCAAATGAGGTTGTCACTGATTTTAATATCATATTTTAAAAGGATATGGATAAATTATTTTAGGTTCTAAGATTCGATGACAATGTTTCTCTAACTATATATGTAAATACATTGGATGCAAAAATGACATATATCCTTAGGGATAAATATCCTCACAATCTAAGAGATGCATTTAGGATAGCCATAAATGTTGAAGGAAATAGGAGAGCTTCAAGTAAGATTGGAAGAAGAGAGGATCCCAAATTCTCTAAAAGTGAAAAAGATAAAATGGAGAAACCTTTAGGATCAAAACTTGTTAGTGAACAGATTTGCTCTTTTTTTTTTAAATGATTAATCTTGAACTCTGTTGCCTTATTCTAAGAACAAGTGATTCACTAAACAGTTGGGTAAGTGTTGTTAAAATCACTTCCCTCTGAATTTTTGCATAGGTACAACTCCCTATCTTAGTTTTTCAAGGAATGTGATAAACTATTTATTTTTGAATAGAGGCTTTTAACCTGAAAGCGTGTAAGGCTACCTATTTCATTCTTGGATGAAAGGCTGAAATACTTCACATGTTTCAAAAAGATGAAAAGCCATTTTCCTAACTTTTCAATGTATGTAACCACAACAACTGAAACAAAGTTCAATATACTTCTTTCATAGATCTAATAAAGTATGAACAAATTTAAGGAAAAATAAATCTGCTCCCGATCATGAATCTTTTCTGAAATAAATAAAACATTCAAAGGAAAGAACATCAGAGGAATAATAAGTTACTATAATGGAAAGATCATTACTGTTACTTGATCAGATAAACATATGCAAAGACATGTATCTATTCAGATTCAAAATACACAGATTTTCCTTCTCCCAAAAAATAATATGATTAGATTTCATATATATATATATATCCTTTTGTGACAAAGACACAAAAATACATCTACCAATGTTCTCCCATTCCAGGTTTTAAAAGTCTGATTATCCCTTTGATAAAACAAAAAATACTAAAAATGGAGCGAAAAACTCCTCAAAGTAGTCACTAAATCTAACCCCTTTACCCTCTACTTTTACTTAATTTGTAGTTTAAAATAGGGGAGGTCTCCCTGAAAACTTGACCACCCCCTGTAAACAGTTACGAAACCAACAAGAAGTATTTTGGGACAGATGTCCCGAAGTTTTTGCATAACCATGAGAATTTACAAAAATAAAGGAAACTAACCCTAAATTAATGCATTATGCCATATTTCCATCATCATCATCCTCTCCACTTTTGCGAGTGTCATGAGCAGTTGTAAGTTCTTGAACCATGGATTGGCTTAGAACTTTCATTACGTTGAGCTTCACCTTTGCCACCTCTTTATTCCACCTATGTTGCACCATCTTCTCAGGATGTTTCGGCAACTGATCATTTCCAATGAAAGGCATAGATTCAATCCTAGCCACCTTGGTTATACCTTTTGGCGTGAAACTACCCTTGGCTCTGATCTTCTCCATGTTCATCAGGAAAGATCAGATTGCATCTTGTGTGCTCAAACCTCAAATTCCCAACTACAAGTCATGATCAGGATCAACCACCTTATTATCATTGACTATGCTACTTTGAAGATCCTGGAGCTTGTAAACACAGGTCTTTGCATCAGTAATTACAGATTTGAAGCTAAGCACTCACCACATTATGGTTTTATTCAACACAAAAAGCTGACATTCATCGGCCACCAGCTTAATTGAGTGTTCTATCAAAAACCTGGTAGCTCCATATTCCTCTATTTTGGCAAATAGAGGCAAGACATTCTGCCATTTATGCTCTTTCTTCTCCCATGGCACAAGCTGGTTTTGAACCTCAGAAATAAGACCCTGTATTTCATCACATAATCTCTGGGAGTCAGTAATTTACTTCTCGCGATCTTTGATTATCCATTCAATCCATTTTCCACAGCTTTGGCAATGCTCTTGGCCCATTGAACTTGGTTCATTAACCTTTTGTTTTCCAGAGAAGTTGGGTCAAATTTCTCAGTAGCATGGGATATTGGAAGTGCCCCAAGGCAACCAATACTATCGATGAACTGAGCCAGAATGCTTATGTGTCACTTTAGTTCTCTCTTCTCTTGCCCATCCTTCTCTGACCTAGTAGGCATTTTCTTTGTTGACACTTGGAAAAAGTGGTTGTCTGTATCTCTGCTCAATTTTCCCAACTCCATCTTTGTGATCTCAAAATCATTAGGGCCAGCCTCCTTGTTTTCATCCTTAGGTTTATATGAGGTGATCTCAACAACCCATTTTCCAGTTTCCTCATCATTATTCAGGTGAGTGTCAGTCTTGAACCTTTTTGGCTTTGGATTCTTCTCTATGTATTTAACAACCATTTCCTGAATCAGAATGGTCATAGGAAGAAAAATCCTTTTCTTGTTCACTGAGGTAATCAACCACTTAGGGGTTACACCGGAATGAGTAGCTCCTTCGATCATCTTCAAAGGTGGCATCATAGCCATAGTCACTATTTGAGAATCCAGAGCACTAGCAACTTCACCATCCAAATCTTCAATTTCAAATATCTAAGCATCGAGCACAACATCCTTTACCCCCATATCCTTTGTCTAATCCATCTTTCTTTGGGTGGCACTTCATGATCGAGTATGCCTAGAAGTATGAAAATCCAAAGTTGAACTAGACTTGTGTCTAAGCTAGGGCGACTTGTTATCTATACCTTCATAGTTGAACAATCCAACGACAGCTAGCAGCGAGAAAGACTACTATCTAGGGAAAACACACACAAAGATACAATAGTAAGGAACAAATGCGGAGTACTAACAATTCTTCATACCTTATTAGGAAAGGCAATGATACAAATACATTAAATGCAATAATTTCAAAATTTTAGTCTGAGTGTGGCAAGTTTGTGGATTAGACCTCACATGCATGCATTGAATGCATGGCGGCATTTTTGAAGTAACCGCCAGTTGCTGAAATGATTACTTACTTCAAAAAACCAAGGAATGACATCACTTAAGATATGGTTATGTCTCTTCATATTTGGCAATGAATGCACTATCAAATCATTAAAACCCATGGGACCCACCAATATTGAACACATATGAACATCCTGAATAGACTTCATGAGTGTTCAAGTAGTTCAAGATGTACGCCGCGCCAAATTGCCGACCACTTGTGCTATATTGAACATGTTGAACATATTTAAACCCCTTGAACTTAGTTCAATAAGTTCAACACTTGATGAAAAATAAAGTGCTATATCACCGAACAAGGAACTTTTTAGAAGAGCCACTGCAAGACACTTAGAGAAAACATTACTATGAAAAACCTTTTCCAAACACCTTGGAACCTATGGAACCTAAATGAACCTATTGAACCCAGTTCAAAACAGTTTGACATGTTCACAAAGTTCAACCAATTATCTAAACCTGACTTAAATGACAAGAAAAAGGATTTATAGATGCACTAAGAACTTGAACCAAGGTATTATAGCATGATTGAGGACTCCAACTAGAAAAATTGAAAAGATGACTCACTCTTGCCATGAGGAATAAATGATGCAATAACATTGGCTCTGACTGGGGATTGTATTTTTCAAAGGAAAATGCAAAGAACTCATAGACTCTAGTTTCGCAAGACTTAAAAAAAAAGGGGGAAAAGATTAGGGGACACACGACCAAGAACACCTTAGCTACTATATACAAAAATCTCGATCACAGGATTTACAATTTATAGAGCTTGAGATCTTGCCCGTTGTAGGTATAGGGCATAATCATTTCGTCAGCGTAGCTGAGTCTGAAAGCATTTTGTCCCACTGCTTCACAGATCCTGAAAGGGCCTTTCCACAATGAATCAAACTTGTCATGAGCACCTTTTGGCTCTCTCCTTTTATCCCATAATAGCACCTCATCTCCTATTAGGAAACCTCTTGGTCGAGCTCGCATGTCAAAAATCCTCTTCACTCAGTTCTGATGTTCTGAAATTCTATCTACCAGCAACTCTCTCTCCTCTTCCAGCTTTGTCAGATACATAATTCTTTTCTCCAAAGCATTTTGAAAGAAGGAATCTTCCACTACTATCTGCAGCTTGGCTATTGATAATTCTAGAGGCAAAGAAAGTTTTGCTCCTATGCCATACACAAGTTCAAAAGGTACCATTCCAATGGCCCTTTTGGGCATGGTTCTATCTGCCTACAAAGCCTCATATATCTTCTTATGCCGATTCTGAGTACCTTCATCAACTAACTTCTTCATGATGGCTATCAAATTCTTGTTACTAGATTCCGCCAATCCATTACCCTGTGGAAAGTAATCAGAGGAATGTGAGAGAGAAATCTAATGATCATAGCAAAACATAGTCAACTCTTCAGAGCAGAAATATGATGCATTATCTACCACAATCTTTTGGGGAATCCCAAAATGAACTAGGATGTAATCCTTGAGAAAACTACACACAACCTCTGAGTTCGCCTTTTTAGTGGGAATGGCTTCTACCCACTTGGTAAAGTAGTCAGTTGCTGTCAAAATATACATATGACCAGCACTGGAATGAGGGTTTATTGGGCCTATGAAATCAATGCCCCATTGCTTGAAAGGTTCATCTATTACTACGGGCCTTAGAGGCAGAGCCACCGAATGTGGCTTTCCAGAAAAGAGTTGACATTTCTCACACTCTTTAACATAAATATATGCATCCCTAAACATGTCGGGCCAATAAAAACAATTCCTTAGAATTTTGAAAGTAGTAATAGATGATGAGAAGTGTCCCCCACAAGCTTCACCATGATAGGCCTCTAGGAGCTTTTGTTGTTGAGGTTTATCTACACACCTTAATATGTTCCATCTAAACCCTTTTTGTATAAAACATCCCACCAAATTACATACTTAGCAACTTTTAACTTTAAATTCCTTTGTTCTTTTGCTGACAAATGGCTTGGGCAGCTACCATAAGTTAAAAAATAGGCCACATCAGAGAACCAGGTATCCTGCAATCCAACAAAAAGAGTTAATGGCAACTCTACTTCAGTTTCCACCTCATTTTCCACTATCAACCTACATAAGCATTGTCCTTTGACTATCTTCGTAGGGAGAATATCTAAGTCATATTCCTAAATTTTTGTTACCCAAGTTCCTCTCTTATTTAGTCCAACCTCCTGTTGAGTTAAAATGCTTTTTACTGCTGAATCTGGAACAAAAACTACAGAGTGAGAATGTAGAATATAGTACCGAAACTATTTCACATCTTTTACTACGTCATAGGCATGTTTCTCCAAAAGTGAATACTTAAGCTCATGCTTCTTGAGTAGAATACTCATGAACGCTATAGGTGCTTCAGCCCCATATTCATCCAACTGTAATAGAATCCTAGACATCGTATGCTCTGATGCATAACAATACAAAATGAAGTCGTTTGTGAAATATGGATTAACAAGAGTAGGTGCATTTGCAACTGAACCTTTAATTCTTTCGAAAGCATCTTTGGCCTCTTCGGTCCACTTGAAAGGATGTTGCTCACTTAACAAGCTGATGATGTGTTTTGTGGTCTCTGCAAACTCTGGAACAAATCTTCTTAAGAAATTCACTTGACTAAAGAACGATCTTACTCCAGTCTAGTTAGAAGGTAAACTGAGATGTTGAATTGCATTAACCCTCTTAGGATCAATCTTGACTCCCTCTTTTGAGACAATATGTCCTAACAATTTGCCCTCCGTGACACAGAAAACTGATTTCTTTGGATTCAAAGAGATTCCATGCTCACGACAATGCTATAGTACTGCACTCAAATCTCTAAGATGATCTTTCCTTTCTTTTGAAAACACCGTGACATCATCTAGGTAAACAAAAATAATTCTATCTCAAAAATCCTTAAAAGAGGAATCCATAGCCATTTGAAAAGTGGCTCCGGCATTTATTAAACCAAATGGCATGTGGTTATATGTGAATGTTCCCCATGGAGTGATGAACGTTGTCTTGTGTTGTTCATGCTCTACTACAGTAATCTGATTGTAACCAGAAAAACCATCCAACATCAACATCATCTCTGACCCGGACACCGTCTGCAAAATGTAGTCCATATTGGGTAAAGTGTAGTTGTCCTTCAGACTCGCTTGATTCAAATTTCAAAAATCAACACAAATATGAATTTCCCCATTCTTCTTTCTTACGGGCACAATGTTGGCTACCCAGGTAGAATGATGAATTGGATATATGATTCTGGCCTTAAGCATTTTATCAACTTCCTTAAAAATTGCATCCGCCATAATGGGGTTAAAATTCTTCAATTTTTGTCTAAATGGGGAAACGCCTAGCTTTAATGGAATCTGATGCTGAAAATGTCCATTTCTAAACTCCTTCAGGTTGTCATAGGACCAAGCAAAGACATCAATGTATTTTTTAAGTAGTGTGCCAAGTGCTCACTTTTCCTCCATAGAACAACACTTGCCAATTGTTACTTCTTTTGGGTCGGATTCATCACCCAAATTTATTTTCTCACAATTTCCTTTTCTGTCATCTTTGGGAACTTTCTTACCTATGAATGCATCATCTCTAGTGAAAAACCTCTCCAGAGTCACTAGCCCCTTCAAAATTTTGTTACCTTTGAGCTGAATAAAACTATTTGTAGGATCTACCTCTAGGTCTGGACTAAACTCTTTGTAGAAATTCTCAGAACCTTCAAAATATGACTGAGAAAATGATTGAGCGCATTCTAGGAAATCCTTGATCTATGCATCCGCATCAAAAACTTTCCAATGATTTACATTATCGGGGACACTGGGCCTATAGATCATTTCAATCCTATATGAGTTATCTTTAAAGTCTAGATGCGGTAATAAAAGTGAGGCTGAAACGACCAACGAATCTGCCCTACTATTTTTCTCCTCGAAATGGATTCAATTGAGAAAGCATCAAAGAATTATAACTCATCCCAAACTCTATTCCTGTAATGTCTCAACCTATCATTCTTAACCATATAGGTGTTTCTCACTTGTCTAACAATCAACTCTACATCACCTTTAACTTTAAGCAATTTGATACCTTTACATCTAGCCTCACTTAGTCCTAATAATAATGCCTCATACTCTACAATATTATTAGTATTCTTAAAATACAACTTGAAAGAGAATGGGAAAATATTACCAGTGGGTGACAGCAAAACCACCCCTTCTCCTAAACCAGAGTTGGCGTAGCTTCCATCAAATTCGATCTGCCATAACTCATCAAGTTCGTCAATAGCCTCGACCAGTTCCCTTTCACCAGGTGCAAGAATGAGATAGTTTTCGAACTCACATTCTTGAAACAAAATCTGGGCTTTGGGGTTATCTGAAGGAAAAACAGTGTATTTATTTTTAGGCTCAGGTTCAAGCTTGATTTTCTATTTTCTAAGGGGAATGATGGCCTCAGACCACTCCATTTTGATTTCACCTCCAAGGTCCTTGCAAAACATCCTACTCAAAATCATTTCATAACTCATTGGAATATCGACAACCAGGATAGTTAATCTTATTCTTTTGTTAGGGCACACTGCCAGCACTGCCTGGACGTCTTTTACCTGTCCAATAAAAGGAACCTATTTTCCATCCATCAAAAAACATCTCCCAAATGTTTTAGTGAGGGTCAAACCTAGAGATTTAGCCACAGGCAAAGGAATTATGTTGTCTGATGCCCCTGAATCTATTATGTAATTGCTAAGCTTCTGACCATTCAAGAGAAGGGATATATAGAAAGGTTCAGGCTTTGGAATCTCAACCTCAAGCCCATATTTTGCATCATGAAAAGCATAGGGATCAGCCAGGTTAGCTAATGAGCATGGGGTAGATAAAGACCTTTCTGTAGCAGCTAAATCACTATTCTCCACACATCCATGTACCTGGGACTCCGAAGAGGAATCTCCCTTAACATATTTGACCAGTTTATCTAGTTCTTTTGGGTTTAGCTTCAAATACTCAATGGTAGGAAGTTGAATAGTAGAGGCCTTATAGAACTCAATGATATCAAAGGAGGAGGAAGAGGAAGTGCTATTATTATCTTCATGGTTCCTTTGCAAAATCCTAACTTCAGGGACCTTTGAAAAACTATTACTTGGGAGATCTTTGCCTTTGAAATTGCATCTAGAAGGATTCACAAAAGAAGAAGCCTGGGAAGTTCGTTGATTCCTTGTTAGAATCACACATGAAGGACCTTCAAGAGTTGCCATAATGTTACTACCTTTTTCCAAATCTGACTCATACTCAAGGTAGAATGTTCCAGAGTCGCCAAGTACCTCTTGAATTCTTTCTGCTTCAGTGAACTCTCCTAATTCATCTTTTGTGTTTTGCATCTGAACGTGTCTTATCATATCAGGACAAGAAACACCATCATGATCAGTGGTAAGATAGAATGAACACATGAAACCTTTGTTAGGAGGTGCCTCTATTGTAATCTTTATGGAACAGCAGGCAATTGCAACAATCATCCATAATTATATTGATTTGAAGTTTTCCTGCTTATATCCTGATAAGGTTGTGGATAAGAGCTTCTAGGCTTAGGTATCTGTCTCTTTAGAGCAATTATATCATTGACAAGCCACTGAACAACTGGATCAGTGGAAGATGTAGAAGCCTGAGATTGGCCTTGAGGAGTTTGTATATCTTTCCTCCATTTTCAAGCTATTATTAGATCATCTTCAAGCTGTATAGCCTCATTTTGTGCAGTCTCTAGATCAGCCAGCCTACTTCTTCTAAGGTGAAAACCCACGTCAGGTGGCATGGAATTTATGAAGAAACATTGTTGATTATCTGCAGTTGGTCTTTTGGCTTGAGGAATTCTATGGATAATCTTACTATACCTTGCTACATAATCCCTCATTGGCTCATGAATTTCTTTTTTCATCTGTGTGAGTTGAGCTAGTAGCAAATGTTCATCATCAGCACTTTTGAATCTTTTATCAAAAGCAGTTTTCATCATTTGCCAGTCAGTTATGGATCCTACTCGTAGATGGCTGAACCATTCTGCTGCCTCTTTGATGAGGGTTTGGGCAAAAAGCCTAACAGCCACGTCCTCATATTGGACTACTAGGATTCTAGTGGCCACATTAAAAGAATTCAAGTGCTCTTCAACTAAGACTTTTCCATCCCCATTATATTTGGGTAAAACATCCCTTGCCCCTTTTGGAAGTGGATTATGAGTTGCGAGGGCAAGAGGTCCAATAGCTTCTCCCCAAGGTTGAGCCATAATGAACATAGGGTAAATGGTTACAAGAGGAGGGGCTTGAACTCCAGTAAGCGTTAGTGCTTGCCAAGGAGAAGAAGAAGGTATAGGGGTAACTCTGACAGGAGAAGAAGGTCTGCTCTTGGCTTTCCTTTTAGGAGTAAAGTTTGTGGCAAATGGCAGGCCTTGTAATTCTTCAAAACAATTATCAACTATACCTTCTCTCCTTTGTACTCTAGTATATGGACGAGAATCTAGTGTTATCACTCGTAGGAAAACTAAGCTCTTTCAAACGAGACTCAATCTTAACAGTTTTCTTGAATTATTAAACCATATCTTCTACAAAGTGAACTCTGAACAATTCTACCAATGGTGGGCTCAATTTTGTTATGTCTATGACATACCAGTCTATTGAAAATTTGGTTTTCTCTTTGTTTCATTTCCCCAGTAGAGTCGCCAAAAATCTGTTAGTGAACAGATTTGCTCTTTTTTTTAAATGATTAATCTTGAACTCTGTTGCCTTATTCTAAGAACAAGTGATTCACTAAATAGTTGGGTAAGTGTTGTTCAAATCACTTCCCTCTAAATTTTTGCATAGGTACAGCTCCCTATCTTAGTTTTTCAAGAAATGTTCTAAACTATTTATTTCTGAATAGAAGCTTTTAACCCGAAAGTGTGTAAGGCCGCCTATTTCATTCTTGGACGAAAGGCTAAAATACTTCACATGTTTCAAAAAGAGGAAAAGCCATTTTCCTAACTTTTCAATGTATGAACCACAATAGCTGAATCAAAGTTCAATATACTTCTTTCACAGATCTAATAAAGGATGAGAAGATTTAAGGAAAAATAAATGTGCTCCCAATCATGAATCTTTTCTGAAATAAACAAAACATTCAAAGGAAAGAACATTAGAGGAATAATAAGTTACTATAATGGAAAGATCATTAATGTTACTTGATCAAATAAACATATGCAAAGACATGTATCTATTCAGATTCAAAATACACAGATTTTCCTTCTCCCAAAAAACAATATGATTAGATTTCATATATATATATCCTTATGCGACAAAGACACAAAAATACATCTACCAATCTTCTTCCATTCCAGGTTTTAATAGTCTGATTCTCCCTTTGATAAAACACAAAATACCAAAAATGGAGCGAAAAACTCCCCGAATTAGTCACTAAATCTAACCCCTTTACCCTCTACTTTTACTTAGTTTATAGTTTAAAATAGGGGAGGTCTCCCTGAAAACTTGACCACCCCTTGTAAACAGTTACGAAACCAACAAGAAGTATTTTGGGATAGATGTCCCGAAGTCTATGCATAACCATGAGAATTTACAAAAATAATGGAAAATAGCCCAAAATTAATGCATTATGCCATATTTCCATCATCATCATCCTCTCCGCTTTCATAGGCATCGTGAGCAGTTGTAAGTTCTTGAACCATGGATTGGCTCGGAACTTTCATTATGTTGAGCTTCACCTTCGCCACCTCTTTATTCCACTCATGTTGCACCATCTTCTCAGAATGTTTTGGCAACTTATCATTTCCAATGAAAGTCATAGATTCAATCCTAGCCACCTTGGTTATATCTTTTGGAATGAAACTACCCTTGGCTCTAATCTTCTCCATGTTCATCCGGAAAGATCTGATTGCATCTTGTGTGCTCAAAGCACAAATTCCCAACTGCCAGTCATGATCAGGATTAACCACCTTATTATCATTGACTATGCTACTTTGAAGATCATGGAGTTCGTAAACAGAGGTCTTTGCATCGGTAATCATACATTTGAAGGTAAGCACTCACCACATTATGGTTTTCTTCAGCACAAAAAGCTGACATTCATCAGCCACCAGCTTAATTGAGTGTTCTGTCAAAAATCTGGTAGCTCCATATTCTTCTATTTTGGCAAACAGAGGCAGGACATTCTACCATTTGTGCTCTTCCTTCTCCCATGGCACAAGCTAGTTTTGAACCTCAGAAATAAGACCCTGTATTTCATCACATAATCTCCGGGAGTTAGTAATGTACTTCTCATAATTTTTGATTATCCGTTCAATCCATTTTTCCACAGCTTTGGCAATGCTCTTAGCCTGTTGAACTTGGTTCATTAACCTTTTGTTTTTTGGAGAAGTTGGGTCAAATTTCTCAGTAGCATGGGATATTGGAAGTGCCCCAAGGCAACCAATACTATCGATGAATTGAGCCAGAACACTTATGTGTCACTTTAGTTCTCTCTTCTCTCGTTGATCCTTCTCTGACCTAGTAAGCATTTTCTTTGCTGACACTTGGAATAAGTGGCTGTCTGTATTTCTGCTAATTTTTCCCAACTCCACCTTTGTGATCTAAAAATCATCAGGGCCAGCCTCCTTGTTTTCATCCTTAGGTTTATACAAGGCAATCTTAGCAACCCATTTTCTAGTTTCCTCATCATTGTTTAGGTGAGTGGCAGTCTTGAACCTTTTTGGCTTTAGATTCTTCTCTGTGTATTTAACAACCATTTCTTGAATCGGAATGGTCACAAGAAGAAAACTCCTTTTCTTGTTCACTCAGGTAGTCAACCACTTAGGGGTTACACCAGAATGAGTAGCTCCTTCGATCATCTTCACAGGTGGTGTCATAGCCACAGTCACTGTTTGAGAATCTAGAGCACTAGCAACTTCGCCATCCAAATCTTCAATTTCAAATATCTGAGCATCGAGCACAACATCCTTTACCCCCATATCCTTTGTCTGATCCATCTTTCTTTGGGCGGCACTTCATGATCAAGTATGCTGAGGAGTACGAAAATCCAAAGTTGAACTAGACCTATGTCTAAGCTGGGGTGACTTGTTATCCTTACCTTCATAGTTGAACAATTGGATGATGTCTAGTAGCAAGAAAGACTCCTATCCAGGGAAAACACACACAAAGATACAACAACAAGGAACAAATGCGAAGTACTAACAATTCTTCATACCTTATTAGGAAAGGCAATGATACAAATACATTAAATGCAATAATTTCATAATTTTAGTCTAAGTGTGGCAAGTTTTTGGATTAGACCTCCCACACATGCATTGAATGCATGGCAACATTTTTAAAGTAACGGCTGGTTCCTGAAATGATTACTTACTTCAAAAAACCAAGTAATGACATCACTTAAGATATGGTTCTGCCTCTTCGTATTTGGCAATGAATGCACTATCAAATCATTAAAACCTGCAGGACCCACCAATATTGAACACATATGAACATCCTGAATAGACTTCATGAGTGTTCAAGTAGTTCAAGATGTATGCCGCACCAAACTGCTGACCACTTGTGCTATATTGAACATGTTGAACATATTTGAACCCCTTGAACTTAGTTCAATAAGTTCATCACCCGACGAAAAATAAAGTGCTATATCACTGAACAAGGAACTTTTTAGAAGAGCCACTGCAAGACACTTAGAGAAAACATTAGTATGAAAAACCTTTTCTGAACACCTTGGAGCCTATGGAACCTAAATGAACCTATTGAAACCAGTTCAAAACGGTTCGATGTGTTCACAGAGTTCAACCAATTATCTGACCCTGACTTAAATGACAAGAAAAAGGATTTATAGACGCACTAAGAACTTGAACCAAGGTATTATAGCACGAATTAGGACTCCAATAGAAAAATTGAAAAGATGGCTCACTCTTGCCATGAGGAATAAATGACGCAGTAACAAAACTTAAAGAATAAGATAAATGGAACAAGGTGCTCAGTATCTTAAAGGACTTCAAATGAACTGTTGCAAAGAATCACAAGGGTGTTGCACTAGAAAGGTAACAATTTAATAAATTTAACAAACCTCCAAGGCTGCAAGACTATCCTTACAACACAAATTGGAAGGATGGAAAGCCAGTTCAACAACAACAAAAGAATAAGCATGAGAAATAGACTCTTGGTCCAATGCAAAAACACATAGTGAATGTTGTTGAGGATACACGTTGGTGTGTTGCTTTTCAATCACCTCATTCACTTGATTATTGTGTTGTTCCACAATTTATTTCTATCAAGGATGAATTACAAGAAGAAGAAGAAGAAAGTTTTGAGGATGATAATATTGTGTGAGTCCCTACCCCGACTCAGCTTGACATTTTTAGTTATTTGCATATTGAGACTATTATGGATGCTTTATTTTATGCTTTATGGATTTAGAACCTATATGATTCTATGATTTGGATCACATTGACGTATATTGATGCTTCATTTTATGCATTATGATTATGAAACTTTATATGTTGCTAGAATAGAATTACTTTGAAATGGTGAATGTCATTATTGGAATTGCAGGACTTCATTTTGATGATAGAAAAATGATGCTTATTTTATGAATGGTTCAATTTTGAGAATTATGATAATTGCTTATGTCAAAGCGAATTTGAATGAAAGGGATATTGAATTATTATAGTCAAATGTATGAGTGTTTGATGTGCAATGAAATCCATGTATTTAATTATATATAATTGTGATTATTTTGAATTACTAATGTGTTAATTGAGATGCGCAGGAAAATTATCCATGTGACCATGGAATTTATATGGAGAACCAAACCTAGACCAATGTATGTTTGTTAAGCCAGGGGTTGTCTATTTGGAAAGACAACACCCCCTTTGTAATTTATTTTATTCATGAAAGTAAATGATGCATGTGTGTTAATTTGATTTTATTTAATTGTGTAAACCTACAAGAGACAAATTCCATGTGTGATTTTTATATTGTATTTTATTGTGTCACTTGACACGTGATGATTAGTGTCATTGATTTTGACTTGTCTCTTGGAGGGAGTTTTGTTTCTACCAAAGCCATTCAAACAAAAGAGTGTGGTCCCAAATTTTCCTTGGTTAGGGAGTCTTGGGAGAGGTCAACTTAGGTTTGACCCGTAGGTTAACTTCGGTTGGGTTTCTAAGGGGTCAAATGGACTCCTAGGGTCGGTTTTAGGGATTTTCCAAAGGTCCAAAGGGTATACCTAGGGTTAGGGCTATTTTGAAACATGTGACTACTCCCATGTGACTGTTTAGTCACCTCAACAAGTGGTTTTCCCAAGGTGAGCGAAAATTCAACTTACAAGGTTCCTCCTAGGAAAGACAACCTTCCCTTTTGATGTCAAACTCTCTTCCCCATCCTCTCTCACCTTTTCCCTTTCCAGTTTTAGTAATATGTAAGAGGTTGGGAAAAGCAACCAATGGGAACTCTCACCTTACCCAAGGGGTTGGAAAGTGTGTGAGAGGCCTTCTTAGGCAAGGATTAGGGACTTAGTGAGTAATCACCCACTCTCCATTGTTGGAGATTATGCAATTTTTGAAATTTAGTTGTAGGATAGAATTTTGGTGAAGGTGTTGGTGGAAAGCTTGTGTGGATTTGGGCAGCTCATGCCCAACTAAGTCTAACATACCTATCGGTAGATTAAGGTTGGCTTTACTTCCTTTTGTTTATGTTGTTTATGTTGTTTTTGAAAGAAAGAAATGCTTGTATGAAGAGATGTGTATATGTAATTTGTTGTAGGAGAAAAATGTAAGTTTTCTTTTCCATGTGCTTTGTTTATGTGTTCTTATTTCGGGAGTGTCCAAGACCTCCTACTCTTGGGAGAGTAGGATGGTCTTGGGGTGGAAGAAGTATGATAGCCTTGAGTGAGAGGCTCTCCTTATGGAGAGTGATCTCAAGGGTGTCCTTTGTGACCCTTGTTGCATAGCCTTGTGTATGCATTTGGGGGTCATAAGGGGAGAAAATATGGCTTTTATGCCTTTGGGGGGCATAAGGTGTGGAGATGAATTTTTTGTTGTATTTTGTATTGCCATGAGGTGGCTTGAGTTGTAATAAGCTTGCAATCTCCCCAATGGTACTTGGTCCACTTCCACCCATGGAAAGATCATTGCAAGTTGTGGTGAGAGTGTAGCTTGGGATGGGAAAATGCATGTTGAGTGTATGCTTGTGTTGTTGTGTTATTTGTTTGTTTGTGACTTGTCTAGTACTTGGTTCTCCAAGCTCAGGGGTGGCTTCTAGTAAGCCTAGGCTGGGAGGTGAGCCCTCCATGGTCAAGTTGTATTTTTATTGCAAGTTGCTTGGGATGGAAAAGAAAGGATAAAGGGATTAGTTGTTATTCTAAGTTGTAGAAATAGTTCAAAAAAAAGAACGTATTTATTTTGTAGTAAGAAAAAAGAAAAGAAAAGAATGAGAGCTAATGTTGTATTTATTTTCAGAAAAGGAGTGTATTTATTTATTCATATTCCTATGGAAGGAAAACATTATTTGGGTTTTCAAACCCATTGGTATTATTATTTATTTTGTATTTAAATTTGCTAAAGAAATATATTTTTCCTACTTTGGTTAGTTTGGCAAAAAAGGAAGATGGAATATATGAACTTGTATCTAAATCTTCATTTAAAAAAAAAAAGAAATGATGTTGTTGCATTTTTGTGTATTCTGCAAATAAATTTATTCTTGTTACTACATGTTTATTTTGTTATTTATGCTGCTGCAAAATAAATAAATCAGCCATTTATTCTTTCATTTAATGCAGAAATTAATTCCTATAGTAGTAGCTTATGTTTTAAAGAAAAAGGGATTAGCATTTAGTTTTAGTTTTATTTTGTTTACCAAAAAGGATTATGTTTTAAGATTGCTGTTTAGAATGCATTATTAGTTACAGAATGCTTTAAGCAAATAAACAATATAGTTATCTTCTTTCCTCTAAACTAGGTCTAATATGCTAAGGAAATAATTAGTTTGAGTTTTGTAAATAAAAAGATAAGGGCAAAATTTTAAGCCTAATTATTGACAAATAAAAAAAAAATGTACATTATATCTACTTTATGTTGCAAATCATTTATTAGTCTTATATATATATATATATATATATATATATATATATATATATATATATATATATATATATATATATATATATATATATATATATATATATATATATATATTTACACATTAAAATATATTAATCTGGAAACTTAAATATCTCCTAAGCAAAATGATATAGATATATATATCTACATATATATTTATATATACATATATATATATATATACATATATATATATATAATGATAAACATATTTAAGAAAAAAAAAATACTTTAAAAAAAAAAAAAAAAAAATGTATATCACCATGTTCGGTGAAGGCCGAACCCCTATGAACAAAAGGGACGACGCAGTCATGCCTTCGCTGTGGTTACTCACAGTGGACGGCTCGACACCGCCACTGTGTTTATCCATAGTGGATGGCACGCGGCCGCATTGTGGGTAAGCACAGTGATGCCCGGGGGAAACCCCCGCCCACTGCCAAACACCATTTCCACCGTTGTTCTTCATTTCTCTGCCGTTCCCTTTCATGGCTGCCGCTCCCTCCTTTGTCCGCCGCCCAATCCTTCGACCTGCATTCACACACACACACACACACTTACAAGCCCTAACCCAATTTTCAGGTTAGGGCAAAATGCTAATGGTTAGAGCAATAAAATATATATATGTGTGTGTGTGTGTGTGTGTGTGTGTGTGTGTGTGTGTGTTATAACACACAAGCCCTAACCCTAGTTTTGGGTTAGGGCAAACACACATAGACTTTAAAATAAGATATGTGTGGGTTTCATGGGTTTATTTTTATATAAAATAAAATGTGCCTCCTCTTCTCATATAGTTATGTTATTTGAAAAAAATATATATATAAATGAGTGTCTAGTTAAAATATGTATTTAAATGTATTTATAAAAATATTTATATATGGGAATAGATAGAGTTATATATATATATACAACAAAATACAAAGGTATAATCCCATCTTTAGGAAATTTTATATTATAATATAATATCAAAGGATATATATATTTTTTTTAAAAATACCATGTTAGTATTTATCCTGAGTGAAATTAATTATTTATATAGGCCAAGCATTAAGTGTCTTTTATAGGGTAAAATTTCATTATGGACCCCATTAACCCCTTTAATCAAATTTTAGACAAATTACGCATATTGTTATAAATGACTTAGAATTACTTAATTCTAAGAGCTAGGACAAATATATTCAGACCCTAGGTAATTGAAGAACTATAAGAGATTATTGGACAATTACTTTTAGAGATTATGTATTAAGTTGAGATTTTTGGCTAAGAGAGTTTAATAATTTATTAATGGAAGATAGTAATAACTCTTTGGGAGAAATATTAGCTCGCTTATAACTTAGATTGTTTATCACCTAATTTAATTTAGTTGTTTGATTCACTCAAAACATAGTTAAGACTAAACTAGTTTTTCATTATTTTAATTAAGTTAGTCATGCTCAGTTAAGTATTTAAAAAAAAAAAAATTATTCCGTTTGTGCCCAAAAGTTTGGGCATGACATTTTGGTATCAGAGCCAAGTTACCAACACTAGGAACCTTATTCTATTACGTTTCGCTATAATTATTTAATTAATTAAATTATATTTATTTTTATTATATTTATTTTTAAATTAGCTAAAATATTTCTCCAAAAATAATTATTTATTTCATTTTATTTTATTTTCTTAATAAGGATGCCTCCAACTATGTGACAAGCTTGCAAATGTGGTAGAGGCCCTAGGCGTGAACGCATGGCACGCGAAGAGGTCAATAGGGAGGAATCAGTTCCGAAAGTGAACCCAGAAGCCCCTCCTGAATGATCAGTTGGCCCAAACCGAGACATCTTGGTAGCTCTACAGAACCTGATTGACATAGTTCAGGATAGGCTTCTGGCAGTAGATCATAATGTTGAGAACCAGAACTCAGGAAGCCGTAGAACAGTGGAACAAGAACGGAGTAGGAGTCCACCTCCTAATCCCATAGAGAGTCAAGCTGGGCATGAGCTCGAGTCCATTCACCTACCAACACCACCTCCAGTCATAGCACCAATGTATTATGAGAGGGCACGTCAGGATCCAGGGGATCTAATTAGAGAGGTTATGCATCTTCAGCCACCATCTTTTGGGGGCTCTACCGATGGGGTAGAAGTAGAGGCATGGCTTTTGAGCCTAGATAGGTGCTTTGCATTGCGCTCTTATGAGAGTAATCTAAAAGCACGTGCAGTGGTCCACCTATTGCAAGGAACAACCTCCACATGGTGGAGACAAGAAGAATATAAGTGTGGCTTAGAGATAGAAACCCTCACTTGGGAGATTTTCACAGAAAGATTCAAGGAGAGGTACTTATCAGAGCATTTTACATAGCATAGGGTGGATGAGTTTCATGACCTCCAGCAGAAGGGTCTTTCAGTGACCCAATACGAGAACAAGTTCTTTGAACTCTTACCATACGTAGACTACCTAAATGGCAAGAAGCTTCTCATCAACCATTTTATCAAAGGATTGAATTCCGACATAGCAGGACCAGTGAGGATGGCCGCTCCAGGGAGCCTTTAGGTTGTCGTGGAGAAGGCTTTGATAGCAGAGGAGATTCAGGTCAGACCCTAGGACTCGAGGGATCGATTCTAGAACTATAACCCTACACCATAGACTTATGAGTTTCAGAAACCCCATTGGAAAGGTAACAAAAGACACACATTGGGGTTCTCCAAACCCCCTCCTCCACAGTAGTCATAGCAAAACCAGAGGCAAAGGCCTCCGCAAAGTCAGCAGGGCGCTAAGCCCAAGTAGTGGCAGTCACAAGGTCAGAGGCAAGATCAGAGATCTCAGGCTCCTTACACACCTCTGGCGAGGACTCAGCAGTCCTCCAGAGGTGGGTATAGTGGTTCTAGCAGGACAGGGGGACAGTCTTTCTCCAGACCATAGGGAGTGCAGTTTCAGGCACATGGTGCTTGCTTCACATGTGGAGCCATGGGACACATGGCAAGAGAGTGTCCTCAGGGTCAGATGGTAGCATTAGAGCCGATAGTTGGGGATATGGGCAAGTCCCATAGGGTCTTTGTAGTAGTTGAAAACTGCCAGGCAGAGCATTAGGCCACGGTTATTGAGGTAGCAGGTATGATCAGAGGTAGCAGTGTATCTATATTATTTGATTCAGGAGCTACTGACTCTTTTATATCTCCATTGGTTGTGGAGCATTTCGGGCTAGTGGCAATTAGATAGGAGGTCAGTTGGGAAGTGGAATTAGCTTCAGGGGCTAGAGTGTTAGTGGAATCAGAAGTTAGGGGTTGTCAGCTTCATATTGGTAATACCACCACTTTAGTAGACCTTAGAGTTACACCACTCGAATCATATGGCATCGTACTTGGCATGGATTGGATTTATGCCCACAGAGCCAAGATGGATTGTCACCTGAAAAGGATTGAGTGTGAGGATGATCATGGTTCTCCCATAGTGATCACTCGAATTCAGAGACCCGTGTCTCTTCATATGATCTCCGCCATGCGGCTTAAGCGAAGCATGCGAAAGGGATGCCAGTTATTTGCCATCACCATTAGTGATAGAGAAGAAGAAGAGGAAAAGGAACCATCTATTGATGACCATCCTATCCTTAAGGTATTTTCAGACATATTTCCTTCAGAGTTACCCGGTATGCCACCCCGTAGAGAGATTGATTTTCATATAGACCTTGTTCCACGAGCCAAACTAGTTTCAAGAGAACCATATAGAATGACCACAAATGAGCTTAATGAGCTCAAGATGTAGCTTGAGGAACTCCTAGAGAGGGGCCACATTCACCCTAGTGTATCCCCTTGGGGTGCACTAGTCGTCTTCGTGAAGAAGAAGGATGGGTCTCTCTGATTATGCATGGATTACCGTCAGTTGAACAAAGTAACTATCAAGAACTGATATCCATTGCCCAAGATCGATGATTTATTCGACCAACTTCAGGGTGCCAAAGTATTTTCCAAGATTGATCTAAAGTCAGGGTACCATCAATTGAGGATAGTGGATAGTGATATCCAAAAGACTGCATTTCACACTAAATATGGCCACTATGAGTTCACCGTGGTCCCATTTGGTCTTACGAATGCCCCAGTAGTGTTCATGAGTCTCATGAATGGAGTATTCTACACATTCCTCGACCATTTTGTGATTGTGTTTCTTGATGACATATTGATATATTCATGGAATGAGGAGGAACATGAGGAGCACCTGAGACAGATTTTGTAGTGTTTGAGGGATAATCAGTTGTATGGCAGTTTGTCGAAGTGTGCTTTCTTTAGAATAGAGATCAAGTACCTTGGTCATGTTATATCTAGTGATGGGATCTTAGTAGACCCATCGAAGGTCAGAGTCATTATGGATTGGCCAGCGCCTACCAGTGTGACAGAGGTTAGGAGCTTCATGGGCTTAGCAGGTTATTATCGATGTTTTGTTGAGGGATTCTCTAGAGTCACTCATCCTATTACTTCTCTTTAGTGCAAGGGGAAGAAATTTGAGTGGACGGAGAAGTGCGAGAAGGCCTTTTAGGAACTTAAAAAGGCACTTACTACTGCACCTATCCTTGTAGTACTAGATCCTTCAACTAATTTCATGGTTTGTACAAATGCTTCCCTAGAGGGTTTAGGAGCAATCTTTATGCAGGGTGGCAGAGCTATAGCTTTTGAGTCTAGGAAACTTAAGACTCACGAGCATAATTATCCTACTCATGACCTTGAGCTTACAGTAGTAGTGCATGCACTTGTGAGGTGGAGACATTTCCTTTTGGGCCATCATTTTGAGTTACACTTAGACCATCAGAGCCTTCAGTACATATTCACTCAGCCAAACCTTAATGCATGTCAGAGGAGATGGATGGAATTCTTGTGCGAGTATGATTTTGACATCCACTACATCAAAGGGAAAGAAAATGTAGTTGCAAAAGCTTTGAGTAGGAGATGTCATGAGGTATACACCATATCTATGGGCATGGATTTGAGAGATCGGATCATGCAATAGTTACCAGAGGATAGATGGTATTTAGAGGTTTGCCAGGCTATACAATCTCAAGAAACTTTAGAAGGGAAATATGTGGATTATTCCTTAGAGTCTGATGGTTTATTATGCCATAGAGGGCGCATCTATGTACCTTCTTTCAGGGGGATTGCAGGAGTTCATTATCACAGAGGCTCATAGAGCTCCTTACACAGCACATCCCAGGGTTAAGAAGATGCATGCAAACTTGAGGGAATTATACCATTGGCCAGGAATGTGATAGCTTATTGCTGAGTTGGTAGCCCAATGCCTCGAGTGTCAGAGAGTCAAGGTGGAGCACCGCCATCCAGGTGGTTTGCTCCAATCCCATGCTATACCAAAGTGGAAGTGGGATACTATATCCATGGATTTCATCATTGGTCTCCCCATGTCATCTCATCGCCATGATGCCATCTTGGTGATGGTTGACAAGTTGACCAAAGTGGCCCACTTTTCACTAGTTCGTACCACCTTCATAGCACTAGTAGTAGCATAGGTGTTTTTGCGAGACATTGTCAGACTTCATGATGTTCCATGCAAGATCATTTTTGATAGGGATTCCCTCTTCACTTCTTCCTTTTGGAAGGCATTACAGGAAGCTATGGGTACCAAGCTCAATTTCAGTATAGCCTATCATCCAGAAATGGATGGCCAGATAGAGAGGGTTAATCAGGTGTTAGAGGATATGCTTCACATGTACATCATGGATCACCAGACCAGATGGGAAGAGTACCTTCCCTTAGTGGAGTTTTCCTATAACAATGGGCATCACACGTCCTTGGGGATGCCACCCTATCAGGCATTATATTGTAGACCTTGTAGGACACCATTGAGTTGGGACTGCATAGAGGACAGAGTTGCTATTGGTCCTGAGATAGTTTAGGATATGGAGCAGCAGGTGGATTTGATTAGGCAGCGTCTTAGAGAGGCAAAGGATAGATAGAAGACATATGTAGATGCAAAGATGATAGATCGTAGCTACTTGGTTAGAGACAGGGTCTTCTTGAGAGTGCGATCGCATAAGAGTCCAATCTGATATGGAAAGGGTTCTAAGCTCGCACCTCGATTTGTAGGACCATTTGAGATCCTTGAGAGGATAAGACTAGTTGCCTACCATTTAGCATTGCCACCTAGCCTGTCGTGCATCCACGATGTGTTTCATGTTTCAATTTTGAGGAAGTATATCTATGATGAGTCTCATATTCTAGATTGGGATGCCTTGCAGGTGGAGTTGGACGGGTAGCTAGCTTTGGAGCCCATTCGCATTTTGGCATGCCGGACGCTGGGCCTTCGAGGTCGAGAGTTGGACCAGGTTACGGTCCAGTGGGATTGCTATGATGAGGTCACAGCCTCATGGGAGGATGCAGCATGTATGAGATCACAGTACCTAAAGGGGGAGGGTGTGAGGCCTTACCCCGACTTAGCTTGACATTTTCAGTTATTTGCATGTTGAGACTATTATGGATGCTTTATGGATTTAGAACCTATATGATTCTATGATTTGGATCACATTGACATATATTGATGCTTCATTTTATGCATTATGATTATGAAACTTTATATGTTGCTAGAATAGAATTACTTTGAAATGGTGAATGTCATTATTGGAATTGCAGGACTTCATTTTGATGATAGAAAAATGATGCTTATTTTATGAAAGGTTCAATTTTGAGAATTATGATAATTGCTTATGTGGAAGCGAATTTGAATGAATGGGATATTGAATTATTATAGTCAAATGTATGAGTGTTTGATGTGCAATGAAATCCATGTATTTAATTATATATAATTGTGATTATTTGGAATTACTAATGTGTTAATTGAGATGCGCAAGAGAATTATCCATGTGACCATGGAATTTATATGGAGAACCAAACCTAGACCAATGTACGTTTGTTAAGCCAGGGGTTGTCTATTTGGAAAGACAACACCCTGTTTGTAATGTATTTTATTCGTGAAGGTAAATGATGCATGTGTGTTAATTTGATTTTATTTAATTGTGTAAACCTACAAGAGACAAATTCCATGTGTGATTTTTATATTGTATTTTATTGTGTCACTTGACATGTGATGATTAGTGTCATTGATTTTGACTTGTCTCTTGGAGGGAGTTTTGTTTCTACCAAAGCCATTCAAACAAAAGAGTGTGGTCCCAAATTTGCCTTGGGTAGGGAGTCTTGGGAGTGGTCGTAGGTTAACTTCAGTTGGGTTTCTAAAGGGTCAAATGGACTCCTAGGGTCAGTTTTAGGGCTTTTCCAAAGGTCCAAAGGGTATACCTATGGGTTAGGGGTATTTTGAAACATGTGACTACTCCCATGTGACTATTTAGTCACCTCAAAAAGTCATTTTCCCAAGGTGAGAGAAAATTCAACTCAGAAGGTTCCTCCTAGGATAGACAACCTTCCCTTTTGATGTCAAACGCTCTTCACCATCCTCTCTCACCTTTTCCCTTTCCAGTTTTAATAATATGTAAGAGGTTGGAAAGAGAAACCAATGGGAACTCTCACCCTACCCAAGGGGCTGGGAAGTGTGTGAGAGGCCTTCTTAGGCAAGGATTAGGGACTTAGTGAGTAATCACCCACTCTCCATTGTTGGAGATTGTGCAATTTTTGAAATTTAGTTGTAGGATAGAATTTTGGTGAAGGTATTGGTGGAAAGTTTGTGTGGATTTGGGCAGCTCATCCCCAACTAAGTCTAACATACCTATTGGCAGATTAAGGTTGGCTTTACTTCCTTTTGTTTATGTTGTTTATGTTGTTTTTGAAAGAAAGAAATGCTTGTATGAAGAGATGTGTATATCTAATTTATTGTAGGAGAAAAATGTAAGTTTTCTTTTCCATGTGCTTTGTTTATGTGTTCTTGTTTTTGGAGTGTCCAAGACCTCCTACTCTTGGGAGTGTAGGATGGTCTTGGGGTGGAAGAAGTATGATAGCCTTGGGTGAGAGGCTCTCCTTATGGAGAGTGATCTCAAGGGAGTCCTTTGTGACCCTTGCTACATAGCCTTGTGTATGCATTTGGGGGTCATAAGGGGAGAAAATATGGCTTTTATGCCTTTGGGGGGCATAAGGTGTGGAGATGAATTTTTGTTGTATTTTGTATTGCCATGAGGTGGCTTGAGTTGTAATAAGCTTGCAATCTCCCCAATGGTACTTGGTCCACTTCCACCCATGGAATGATCATCGCAAGTTGTGGTGAGAGTGCAGCTTGGTATGGGAAAATGCATGTTGAGTGTATGCTTTTGTTGTTGTGTTGTTTGTTTGTTTGTGACTCGTCTAGTACTTGGTTGTCTAAGCTCGGGGGTGGCTTCTAGTAAGCCTAGGCTGGGAGGTGAGCTCTCCATGGTCAAGTTGTATTTTTATTGCAAGTTGCTTGGGATGGAAAAGAATGGACAAAGGGATTAGTTGCTGTTCTAAGTTGCAGAAATAGTTCCAAAAAAAGAATGTATTTATTTTGTAGTAAGAGAAAAAAAGAAGAAAACAATGAGAGCTAATGTTGTATTTATTTTCAGAAAAGGAGTGTATTTATTTATTCATATTCGTATGGAAGGGAAACATTAGTTGGGTTTTCAAACCCATTGGTATTATTATTTATTTTGTATTTAAATTTGCTAAAGAAATATATTTTTCCTACTTTGGTTAGTTTGGGAAAAAGGGAAGATGGAATATATGAACTTGTATCTAAATCTTCATTTTAAAAAAAATGAAATGATGTTGTTGCATTTTTGTGTATTCTGCAAATAAATTTATTCTTGTTACTACATGTTTATATTTTTATTTATGCTGCTGCAAAATAAATAAATCAGCCATTTATTCTTTCATTTAATGCAGAAATTAATTCCTATAGTAGTAGCTTATGTTTTAAAAAAAAAGGGATTAGCATTTAGTTTTAGTTTTATTTTGTTTACCAAAAAGGATTATGTTTTAAGATTGCTGTTTAGAATGCATTATTAGTTACAGAATGCTTTAAGCAAATAAACAATATAGTTATCTTCTTTCCTCTAAACTAGGTCTAATATGCTAAGGAAATAATTAGTTTGAGTTTTGTAAATAAAAAGATAAGGGCAAAATTTTAAGCCTAATTATTGACAAACAAAAAAAAAATGTACATTATATCTACTTTATGCTGCAAATCATTTATCTCCTAAGCAAAATGACATAGATATATATATATATATATCTACATATAAATTTATATATACATATATATATACATATATATATACATATATATATATATACATATACATATATATATATACATATATATATATATATATACATATATATATATACATATATATATATATATATATATATATAATGATAAACATATTTAAAAAAAAAAAAAAATGTATATCACCATGTTCGGTGAAGGCCGAACCCCTATGAACAAAAGGGATGGCACGACCGTGCCTTCACTATGGTTACTCACAGTGGATGGCTTGGTGCCACCACTGTGGGCAACCACAGTGGTGGTGGCTCCTGACCGCCACTGTGTTTATCCACAGTGGATGACGCTCGGCCGCACTGTGGGTAAGCATAGTGACACCCGGGGGAAACCCCCGCCCGCCGCGGAACACCATTTCCACCGCCGTTCTCCATTTCTCTGCCGCTCCCTTTCATGGCTACCACTCCCTCCTTTGGCCGCTCTCCAATCCTTCGACCTGCATTCACACACACACACACACACTCACAAGCCCTAACCCAATTTTCAGGTTAGGGCAAAATGCTAATGGTTAGAGAAATATATATATATATGTGTGTGTGTGTGTGTGTGTGTGTGTGTGTGTGTGTGTGTGTGTGTGTATGTTATAACACACAAGCCCTAACCCTAGTTTCAGGTTAGGGCAAACACACATAGACTTTAAAATAAGATATGTGTGGGTTTCATGGGTTTATTTTTATATAAAATAAAATGTGCCTCCTCTTCTCATATAGTTATGTTCTTTGAAAAAAATAATATATAAATGAGTGTCTAGTTAAAATATGTATTTAAATGTATTTATAAATATATATATATATATATATATATATATGGGAATAGATAGAGTTATATATATATATATATATATATATATATATATACAACAAAATACAAAGGTATAATCCCATCTTTAGGAAATTTTATATTATAATATAATATCAAAGGATATATATTTTTTTAAAAAAAATACCATGTTAGTATTTATCCTGAGTGAAATTAGTTATTTATATAGGCCAAGCATTAAGTGTCTTTTATAGGGTAAAATTTCATTATGGACCCCATTAACCTCTTTAATCAAATTTTAGACAAATTACACATATTGTTATAAATGACTTAGAATTACTTAATTCTAAGAGCTAGGACAAATTTATTCAGACCCTAGGTAATTGAAGAACTATAAGAGATTATTGGACAATTACTTTTAGAGATTATATATTAAGTTGAGATTTTTGGCTAAGAGAGTTTAATAATTTATTAATGGAAGATAGTAATAACTCTTTGGGAGAAATATTAGCTCGCTTATAACTTAGATTATTTATCGCCTAATTTAATTTAGTTGTTCGATTCACTCAAAACATAGTTAAGACTAAACTAGTTTTGCATTATTTTAATTAAGTTAGTCGTGCTCAGTTAAGTATTTAAAAAAAAAAAAAAATTATTCCGTTTGTGCCCAAAAGTTTGGGCATGACATATTGATTGTCTCATGATTACTTCTTACCTCGAAGGACTAGAATAATTTTCTAATACTAAAACTCAGGACTTGGATGTAGATCATCAAAGAAAAATAAATGAATCTTAACATCAAAAAGTTTTGTCTAATAATGAGTTATGTGTTGATGATCAAATATGTAATGCTGAACAAGGAGAAGATGTTGTGTCCTTGAGAAGACCTTCAGACCAAGAGATTTCCAGAATAACAACTGCTATGGTGGCTCAAGTCAAAAGCAATTACAAGTTGATAAACAAAACAATTGGTGAAGACCAAGGCAAGCTTTTTTGTATATTTATCAAAGAACTGAAAAAATTAAGGCAAGGAGGTCAAAGAAGATAAACCAAGGAAGGATGCAGTCAAGATCAAGGAGGTCAAGAAAAAAGAGTGGGCTAAGAAAGCTGAAATAATAAAGCCAGGTGAGGAAGTTGTTTCTCCTAAGGTAAAGACAAAGATAGTTGAAAAGTCTGCTACACTTATTGGAGAGGACCTGAAGCAGAAACAAAATATTGAAAGCAACAAGATAAATAAAAATGAAGAAAAACTAAGTATGTCTCTTGAATTGCTAGATTACACACATGTTGATATGTTGCAATTTCTTTCTCAGATTATAGTTAAGGTTCCTTTACAATATTTCCTAAGAATTGAGGAACATAATGAGAAAGTTATGGCCTAGGTCAGGGGCGTTTCTTCTTTTGCAAAGATTGAACATAAGAATGTTTCTCATAATGTAAAGGAACAAGTAAATAAGAATGAGACAAAGGATAAAGAGCTAGAGAATGGTTTTTAAGATTCCCCAAATTTATCTCAAAGATATAGTAAATCAGTGCCTTGAGAATGTGGATCCCTTCTTTTTAAGTTTCATCATAAATGGAGGGGTAATAAAGAATTATATGATTGATTCTGGAGCCTCAAATAATGTCATGCCAGTGAGGATAATGCAACCCATGGGTTTAAATGTAGATACCCCTCAGGGCAGATGTTGTGCTATGAATTCAAGAGAGCTACCTATGATAGGTACTATAAGGGAACTGCCTTATAAGCTTGTTGTTGGGACTCATTAAAATTGAGTCAAGTTTAGAGGTACAATTCAAAAATTTTCTTTGCATTTCCAAATAAGTCAGTTTGAATGACCTAGTTTGTGAGAGGGGGTAAAATGGAGCCAGTTGATTTTCAGGGGGTAAGGCTTTGGAATCTTGTTTTACACCTTTCATTTGGCCTATTTAGTGATGTGAAACTTTCAAAATTTAGTTTGGATCAGTTTTCCAGGTACCCATTTCGAGGGGTGAGCTCAAACTGCATTTTAGGCACAAATGCAGATTTTATTGAGTAGACTACTTTGAGCAATTATATCTTTTTCCCTATTGATCGTCATGGAGAAATTAAAAATGGATTCAATTTTATGCATAAATATGAGTTATCTTGCAAAATTTCAATTCTTTATGAATCCATTTGCTCAGTTTTTGAAGATAAATCCAGTTGCAGTTTGTGTGGTTTGACAAATCCCCGTTTCGACAGCTAGTCAGAACCATGTTTCGCACAAGTGTAAAAGTTGCCTCAGTGAGTTCTATGACATAATGTTTGTTCCAGGCTAATTTTGGTATAAATGATGAGCTACGTTTCAAATTTCAAGCCTCTGCCAATCCGTTTGATCGGTTTTCAAAAGGGTTCATTGAGTCATCATTTTCAGTGATCCGTACTTTCAGTGCTATATCAGTTAAAGTAGCCATTTTCATGAGCACACCATTTGCATCTTGTCACTCTTGTGATCAAATTGAGAATTATAAGTTTTAATATGTACTTCAAGGTACCTATGTTTCAAATTTGAGGGCCTACGGAGGTCATTTGATATTTTTGAGAAAGGCATCATGTGTTGCCATAACATTGACTTCATCAAGTCCGCAGTGTCGACAAAGCCAGTTGGGCATTTTTGAAAATTAATATCTCTTCACTCGAGACTTGTCTTGAGAAATCATTTGGTAGAGTTCATCCTTGTATATCAAAGTACATGCCTATCAGATGGTGAGGTCCAGAAAGGTGTTTTGACCACTTTGAAAAATACGTCTTCACGATTAAATGTGAAAATGTGGCGTAATTGCCTGAAGGTTGCAAAACTCAGTCTGATGATCCGAAAATGATGCCGATAATTTTCAGATGTGTGTTTGAGGTTCCTAAAGCATTCTGAAGGTCAGTTGCATGAAAATGAAATTTTTTTTAGTCGGACCCACTTTGGGGCCCGACCTGGCTCATTGTCGTGCATTAATTTTTTATGGTGAAATGTTCTTATTTCAAGGCAATGCATATCAATACTGGCTCGATTGCAATTCACCAGTTGGAAAGTGAGAGAGCAGAGAAAGTTCAAAACCAAGTGCAAATTGGCAAGTGGCAAATGTGAGTTAAGTTTCTAGATAAGAAAAAAGAAGATCCTTTGCAGCTAATGGTGGTACAAAATTGACAAATATGGACACAATTTCAAATACATTATGTCTAGAGGTGATTTAAAATGCCATAAATGACTTCAACCTTGAGAATAAGAGGAGGTTTTTTATTTCCTTTTAACAAAGCAATAAAGGTAGCTACTGAGATGCCTAAACAATCACCATTCTTTTAGATCAACATTTGAATTAAAAAGGGTCTCCGACTTTGGATTTGCCAAGTTATTTGACCAAGGGAAAGCTTCTATGTGGATATATTTTTCTACAAGGGGATTGGCATTAGAGAAAATGGGGCATAATGTAAAAGGTTTTAAAAAAAATAAAACTTCAAAGAAAATGCATAGAGCCAAGCTTGATGCCCTCTACAGCAGGAGAACTTCTTTGTGAAACAAGGAATTCAAAGGAGGCTAATTGTGCTCTCAGGTCATCATTTTCCCCTCCAACATGAGAAAGTCTTCCCTGTTCACCTTGCAAGTATTTGGCCAACACATACCAAGTATGCATGCAAAGATATGCAGGAGAGTAGCTATTTGAAGCTGTGCATTGTGAAATGAAACCTGACTCTATTGAGGTTATCCGCAAATGTTGATGTGGGTTGGTGGGCTGCGAAAATCCAGGAGGGATGTCACTCACACATTGACAAAAGCAACATGGTCTAATGTCCTCTGGAGTAGAGCATGTTTTCAATGCGTGGTGTGACAATTGGATGGCACAAGGCATTGAACCCAAACAACCTTACCCTCTCCTCAAGTCACGCGAACCTTCTGTGAGGCATTGAAGTTGTAGAAACCTTCAAGCAAATTAAATGGTAGGTGTGCTCAGCCATGGTGTGGGAAAAGACAAATAAATTCCCAGTAAATGCAAACAAAAAATTGTAATCCCCTCCCTCCACGTGAGACTTTAACAAATGTAAATGGCAAATAAATCCAAGTTCCCTCTGTGGCATAGTGAAAGAGGCAAACAGAAAAAATTCCAAGCAAATACATCAGGTGCCATGAAAGTCTCAGACAAAGCTCCAACATCCAATCCCAGGCAAAATGAATTATCCCACATTCGCTGGGAAGTGGGGTATTTTGATATTTATAACCAAATATCTACACACCTAATATGTCAAAGCCTCAAGGCTTTTGATGGATGGTGCCCGTTGGGTGCCCAAGCGGACCCCACATGCGTGAGTGTGGATCCCAAGGCGATCAAGGAGGTGACAGATGGTGACAAGTAGACCCCACGCGAGCATGCTTCCCAAGGCAGTCAAGCGAAATTTTGCAGAGAAAGGCTGACTTAACCAATTAGTAGGTTTGGAGAGGATCGACGGTCAGCGTGACTTCGTGAAGGTGAGATGCACGAAGGATAAAGGCTGAGAAATGGGCAAAATCCCAGGGCGAAAATGCAGGAGTTAAAGATCGAGCAAGTCCGTGATGATCCAACAGTCTGCACGATTTCAGAGCTTGAAAATGCATGAAACATACCGTCTGTGAAATGGTGAAAGCTAGGTGGCGTATAGGTGGCAGTGTGACATGGTGGTCTAGTAGGTAGGTCCCTTCCCAGTGGCGGTGATGTGGCACACATGTGGCATATAGGTGGACAGACAAGTGGTAGTGATAAAGCAGACACATGGCAGTGATGAGGTGTCAGTTGAGGTGGTGCCCAGTGGACCCCATTGACCAATTGGAGGCCACCACGTGGCAAAGCATCAGAGCGCAACAAGAGCCAAAAATCAAAGTTAAATGTAGATTATTATATAGTTGAAACTATATTAAAAATTCAAAATTTAAATGATTGTGCACACTTGAAGAATTAATTCGATCATGGCTCCATTTTTGGTCAAAATGGCAAGTATCATATCACTGGAAAGCTCTCAAGATGAGGAATGTAGTTATGAAGTTTTTTTCAACAAAGATCAGATATTTGGAGAGTAGTTTCCATGGGAAAGATGAAGGAATTGAAATTCAATTAGAGAAATAGACACTTGGCAATTTTGGTTGCAGACCTAATTTTTCCCTCCTCTTCATATTTCTCAATTCTTCTCATTTGGGTTGGTTCCAGAAATTTGGAGAAATGCTCCAGATTTGATGGCTTCCATTTCTGAGTTCTCTTCAATATTGTATAGGGCAGGGTTTTTCTTTTGAGTAATAGAGTTCTTTCTTGCTGTAGATGTTTTGCTGCAGGTTCTTGTGTATGTAAGGCATGCACACATTCACACAGAATTCATCTCTGGATGTATTTCTTGTTGTTATAAATTGAAGGCCTTAAGGAGGTTTGAAGTTTGTCAATTTCAAGGAGGTTTTAGTGATTGTTTACAAGCATTATTCATGGAGGAATTTAAATTTTGTAATACATCATAGATAATGGGATATACATTTTTGCAAATCTGATGGTTTTGTGAATGACCTGAGTAATGCATTTTTGTAAGGCATTAATGTAGCGATATTAATAATGAAGATGGATTTGGAGTACATGCTATCATTTACAGTTTGATATATGACTCTGTTGTTACTATTTATCAAATTTCCATTAGTTTTATATACAAAGTCATTCTATATACTCTAGTCAAGTACCACTACCGAAATATTTAGCCAGTATGAACATCCTAGTCAGTTACAAAAGGAAAATAGTCACAAAGCCCAATATACACTGAGCTGTCTACTGAGTGTTATTTCATGATTATCGAGCAGTAAAGATAATACAGCGAGTTGATATACACCGAGTGAAATGTGTTACCAGATTCATTGAACCTGGACACACATATGAAAACATGTTACAAGATCAAGGCACATAGAACCGTTATCACATTGGAAATTGGACATACAACTTTTGTATAATTTTGAGGTCATCTAACCAATGAAATATTTTGCATGGTTATTTATTTGAGAAATCATGTTTGTAAGATCGAAGCAATGAATCAGATCACCGACATAAGAAGTCTATTTATACAGCATGAGTTTAGGGCTAGAAATAGATGTGAATGTGAGAAATGTGTGTGCATATGTGTATGAAGCAAGACTTATATGATACATGAGAAATCATAGAGTATTATGACTGTTACAAAGACACAAAGGTCATCGAGAAGGTTATCAACGAACAGTCGAGGAACAGAATAAATAGAAGGGTTTACCGAGTTACTTTATGAGTTATCGAGGTATGATATAGGCAAGGTAATCGTATTTTGAGCACATAGAATTTGCTATAGCATTTCAGATGTAAAGTTGCAGATATTTGTAAAGTCTTATTGGAATATTTTGAAGTTGTAAGAGAAACCTTTAACAGGGTAAAAGACTCTAATCAAGTCTATAAATTGTAAATCCTCTAACCAGGTGCAACATATATATAGTGTTGTAAAATCCTTTAGCAAGGTAGATCTAACAGATCTTGTTACTCCTAACAGGGTAAGCTATCAGAAATAGCTAAATATGTAGCTCTAATTGAGCACTCTTTATTATTGTAGTAGTGAAGTTGTGTGTGCCATCCCCACCGCAGTTTTTCTCTCTAACCAAGAGTTTCTGCATAACCAAAATATATGTGTTATGGAGTGAATCATGTATGATTGTTACTTATTTGTTTTAGCTTTATGTTATGTTACTGTAGCTTTTGGTTTATGCATAACAATAAAGATATTGTTGGGAAAAGGATTTGAAGTACTGATTCACCCCTCCCCTCTCAATACATTAGCTTTCCATATTGGGCCTAACAATTGGTATCAGAGCTTGAATGTTGGAAAAGGGTTTAACTACCTAAAGAGAAAGATCTTATCAATGGAAGGCTATAAACAATCTCAGAGGATTGTGTATATACAAGAAGAGCTAGATAATGCAAATCAAGTGATTGCAGACATGCAAATGAAATACAAAAATCTTTGAAAGTAAGGAGAAGATTATCTGATGACTTGCATGATTCTCAAGAGTTAGTGGAACAAATCGAGACATCATCTGAGAACAGTATATCTGAAGAAACTGAATAAATGATTGGAATGTTGGAAGAAAAGAACAAAGCATTGGTTGATCAACTAAAAGCAATGAAAAGAGAACATGAACATTTCAGTACACAGATGAATGAAAATCTACATGCATTAAGGATAGCCAAGGATAAAGCAAGAGATCTACAAAGAGAGAAACAACAACTTGAAGTTTTAGTATCTTATAAGAATGATGAAATCATAAGGCTAACTGGTATTCAACAAAATCTAACAGTTCAACTAGGTTATACACATCATGAAGCAAATCTGAAAGATGATGAGAATCAAGCATTGAAACTTGAAGTATCAAGGTTGAGCAATGAACTTGAAACAGAGAAGAAATCCAAGGAAACACTGAAGAAGAGTTATGAAGCATCAAAGATCTTGGATGAGCAACTCAACACAAGATGACCCTACAAAGAAGAAGGACTAGGTTACAAAGGAAAAGACTCTACCGAGAAGGGAATATGCACTACCAAGATAGGAGAATCATCAAAACAAGCTGGAAAAAGGAATAACATCAAAATGAAGAAGCCTATTTGCTACTACTGTGGAAATCAAGGTCATACTACCAACATGTGTCAAATCAGAAAAGGTAAGCAATTAAATACTACTAAGGCCAATGGTTATTGTTACAATTGCAATAAATATGGTCACACATCTAATCAATGTAGGACAAAGTCTATTAACAATTATCAAAAGGCAAAATTCAAAGGGTTTTGTAAAAAATGCAATAGATATAGACATAGTACCGAGAAGTGTTGGTTTAGAACCACATGTGGTCTACACACCGAGCAAATACTAGAGGTTACTGAACGCACATAGATCCTTACCGACAATATTCTATAGTACCATGGGATTACAATACAAGGATATGGTGTGAATGTTGTGGAAGATATGGACATATAAGTGCCAACTGCTTTATAAGGTTTGGAATGAATAACTAAAGATCATGGAGAAATCCTAGTATGGCATGTTTTCATTGTCACAAAGTTGGACACTTGGCTGGAGATTGTAGAGATCAACCTAGAGAAGACACCGAGGAAATAAAAGAGAAATTAAAGATGATTTGGAGAAAGAAGGGAATTGTGTCAAATAAAGAAAGCACCTTACCTACCGAGTTAGGTGCTCCCACTCCAAATTAATCGGTAAAGGTATGAAGGGACTGCATTCTCACAAGGTTAAATATTAAACAATTCCTATTTTAGTATGTACTGAATTCAAAATCTACATAGTAAGATGTAGTAGTAAGTTTGAAATTCTATCAAAGTCTTTTGGAGCACTTTACAGGAAAATTGTTAAGTCGGTGAATTCAGGAAGCCTGTCAAGTTGGTATATGAAGGAAATCTGGTTACTCGGTTAAAGCGTAAAAAAAAGGGAAAGAAAGTTAAGTGAACCGAGTGCATTTAATGTCTTTGACCTAACTTGCATGGAGCCCGATAAGGTATTTTTGAGTAATTAAAAGGTTTTTCGTAGTCATTTTTATTCACTAAGTTTTTGAGAAGTATAGCAAAGTGAATCAAGGTGATCAAACCATCTTCAAAGAAAAATCTAAGGTATTTACATCGAATCTCATCGTATTGCTAAGCTGGTTTACCGAACTCATTAAGTTGTTATTATCTGCTAAGTGTGAAGCATCTACCGTTTGTTAAGTTCTCAAACCCTAAGGTTCCTATGTCAATTTTTATTTGAAATCAAAATGGCATCTAAGATCCAAGACCCCATTATTGTCACAAATGTAGAAAATCCCTCACTAAAATACTCTTTGACTCCCAAAATTGCATCTGAACAGGATGACAAAACTGCTTTTTCACTCATCCCAGATCGAGTCTTGTTAGTCGAGGATGTGAGATTCTTCACAAAATGTCGTGTTGAAAAACTCGGTCATGTTGAGATCAAAGATGCATATGATGAATTGTACACAGATGGTAAAATGGATAGCAAGTATGAGCATATCAAAATCAAGGGATTGACTAAAGCCTTAACCTATCCCCGTATGTTCAAACCCCAGTGGATCAAGTTTGTACTAATCCGAGTGCATGATGATTTCATGTGGCTACAAGAGAAACCATTTAAGATCACTAAATAAATCATTCATCTAATCACCGGTTATCCTATCTATGATCATGCTCGAGCATAGAAAATGATATCACAGAAGGAATTGATCAATTTGACTAGAGTTGAATCGGATTATAGAGGTCTGAAGTTGAACAATGTCACTGATCCTAAACTCAAATTTGCCATTAGAGTAATTGGTTACTATTTCTTCCAATCGGCAAGGGAAAACAGTGTACCCTGTGCAGCAGTGGACTTAGCATACAAAATTGTTAAGAAAGACATGAAAATTGACTTGTGTGAAGTATTGCTGAAGAACTTGTTTGAAAATCTGAACACAATCAGGAAGCCAAAGAAGAACAACACAACAAATACTCTAAAATTTGGATCACTACTTGTATGTATGTTCTTCTTCTTTGAGAAGTTTTTTCCAACAGTCGGTAAAGTTGTTTGGGAACTACACCGACCAATCACCCATTAGATCAATGACTTCATTAAGAAGTTAGGTGATAACTTTAAAGATATAATGGATGATTACTTCAGCAAGTTCCAAGAGAAAATGCATAACAGGTACCGGATTTGACCACAGCTGGCAGAAAAATACAAAGATGAAATATGTTTTGAGGTCAACACCGATTACTGTTATGTGAATGCTATGGAACCGAGGACTCAATCTTTGTCACCTATGGGTTATGAGATTGATTTTGATATCACATAATAGCAAATTGATGCCTATCTATCATTGCCAAGGCATACTACCGAGCTGAGGTATGGAACCTATGAAGAGGTGAAGGAAAAAATAAAAATGAGCATTGTAGTACCTAAGGCTACAAGAAAAGCTACAAAGATGATTGAGGCATTAACTGAGAAATTTGGAGAAGAGTCTTCCTCCACACCTGTCAAAGGAGTTCTAGCCATCATCAAAGAAAAGACAGAAGCCCAAGAAGCAGCCATAACACTTAGCACCAAATTGCCTAAGGGAAAAGTGTTGAAGAGAAAGAAACGGGACACTTTAATGGCCCTACTGACCCCTCCAACAAAGAGACCTAACACAAGGGCATCTACTGCATCACCGAGTAAGAAACAAAAGACTGTTGTCATTCCTAAGGTAACTAGAACTTACAAGAAATCTACTCGGAGACTCATTTTGCCAAAAGAGTCGAGTGATACAGAATCTGAAGATGCAAATAAATTTCAGATTGTGAAAAACAAGAAGGTAGATGTACATAGTGTAGAAATTTTTTGTATTAATCTAAAGGAATATGGTGGATTTGGTGGATTCAGATTTGTCAAATATGAATCTAGATCTGCTAATGAAAAGAGGCAAATTGAAGAAGCTATCATTTGCACACTTCTCAAATTTTGAGTGGTCCCATTGGAAGTATGTAATTCTATTCCTAAGGAATTATATGCACATATTGAAACCAGATGGCAATATGCCCTAGACTCGAAGAAAGAAATCAGAGAAAGAAGTTTGGTGCATCTCTTTCCTGATATGTCGGTTGATGAAATAAAAGAACATCTGACAAACAACCAAACTCAATTTACAGTAGAACAGAAGGCCTTGAAATTGATGAATGGCTTGTATATAGAAATGGAGAAGGAAACAAAAGAGCAATGGAAGACCATCTTTTGAAGAAAAAATGCTGGTGAACAATCTACAGTGGAAATAGTCGATGTCATCAACCAAGAGCCTGGTGTCACCAAGCAAAACCTTTCTGACACCATTCAAATAGATGAAGATATCATGGATGTAGAGGCCCCTGAACAAGAAATGATAGAAGGCAATGCTTATGCAAAACTTGTCTCCAATGAATTTGTTTTGGAACAAGTTCAGCCTTACCCACCAATCAATCAACCTGCTACAACCAAAGCTCCTCAAGTTGTAGGTGAAGGCACTGAATGTCAAAAGTCTATAGCAGAAGGTACTTCACAAGAACAAACCTCTCAAGCACCTTCTAGCATGGAAAATGTTACAGTTGAGACACCAAGCACCGAGACACTGACGGACACTACCAAGGCTAAAGAAACCGACAAAAGTGTTGTCTCTACTGAGAAACCTACCAAGGGTTCTCAATCCTCTCAAGCTATTGTAGTGGTTCACTCGGTGAAAGGTAAAGAAAAGAAGTTGAAAAAGCATAGTTTCAAAATTGATTTATCAAAACCAATAGTGTTGCCCAATGTAGACATCTCCAAATTGAAAGGGAAAGCACTCACTGAATTCAGTGAACTATGCAAAGCAAAGGCTGAATAGGAGAAGCAACTAGCCATACAAAAGAATAATACAATACTTTAGAAGGTAAAGACCTTACTATCAGATATGCTACCTTCAGCTACAGTATCAACCGATGTAGCCATCCATATTCAATTGGATGAACTCCTAAATCAGATTGAGACATATGGAGTAGATGCATCTGAATACTTGAGCAAACTAAAAGACAAGGAGCTAACTGCTAAAATGATAGAGGAAGTATAGAAATCCATTGTTGTTGGCAAGGTAAAACTTGTCAAATTTATTGCTGAGTTGTCCCCTCAACTCAAGCACATTCTTCCATTATTTTAGAAACTCTGCACATTTTCTTTATTTCTTAAGGACATTAAGGATAAAACAAAAGTAATTGAGAAAGAGATCACCAATCTCTCAAATAAGTTGACCCCCAAGCCCAATTCAGTTCAGAATTTTTATACTAAGCTACAATAGCTCATGGCTCAATAATTGGAACTGAGGAATGAAGAACACAAGATCAGGATGGACATAATGACACTTCAAACATTATTCCTTCCTCATCTTTCATCCATTCAAGAATAGCTAAACTGAGCCACTTGTCTCTCTACTACACAAGAGGGAAGAACTTTAGATGGCTTAATTTCATTATTGGCTGATATTAATGTAAAGATTTCTTTAATGGATAGTGTAAAGGATGCACTCTTTGTCTCTCTCACCAAAGCCAGGACAAAGTACAAATCCATTTTTGATCAGTTGCCACCTCCCAATGGTAACTAAATTTTGATGTTTGTCAAAAAGGGGGAGTATATCAGATTATATCATCAAGAGTATATATAGAATCAAAGTACACAGGGGGAGTGTATAGTATTCAAAGTATCAAACAACTGGACTGTAGTATACAGGGGGAGTATACCGAGTAGAGAATGAGTAGAATATGCAGAGTATCCAAGAGCAGTGAATAGAGCAATGAACAGAGGAAAGAACAGTGATTACAGAGTTTTATACAACATATTAATAAGGGGAGTATATTAGATTATACTATTTCAATGACTAATGTATATACTGCATGTTTAGTCAAATTTTGTAAAGTATACAGATTTTTGAGTAATCACTTTGAAAGTAGTTTTGTCGAACATCTCAACTAATGTCAAAAGGGGAGATTGTTACTACTTATCAAATTGCCATTAGTTTTATATACAAAGTCATTCTATATACTCTAGCCAGTTACCACTACCGAAATATTTAGTCGGTATGAACAACCTAGTTGATTACAAAAGGAAAACAGTCACAAAGCCCAGTATACATCGAGTTGTCTACCGAGTGTTATTTCATGACTACTGAGTAGTAAAGATAATACACCAAGTGAAACGTGTTACCAGATTCATTGAACCTGGACACACATATGAAAACGTGTTACAAGATTGAGGCACATAGAACCGTTATCACATTGGAAATTGCACAGATTTTTTATAATTTTGAGGTCATCTAACCAATGAATTATTTTGCATGGTTATTTATTCGAGAAATCATGTTTGTAAGATCGAAGAAATGAATTAGAACACCAAAATAAGAAGTCTATTTACATAGCATGAGTTTAGGGTTAGAAATAGATGTGAATGTGAGAAATGTGTGTGCATATGTGTATGAAGCAAGACTTATGTGATACATGAGAAATCACAGAGTATTATGACTGTTACAGAGACACAGAGGTCACCAAGAAGGTTATCAGTGAATAGTCGAGGAACAGAGTAAACAGAAGGGTTTACTGAGTTACTTTATGAGTTACCAAGGTATGTTATAGGCAAGGTAATCTTATTTTGAGCACATAGAATCTAGTACAGCATTTTAGATGTAAAGTTGCAAATATTTGTAAAGTCTTATTGGAATATTTTGAAGTTGTAAGAGAAACCTTTAACAGGGTAAAAGACTCTAATCAAGTCTATAAATTATAAATCCTCTAACAAGGTGCAGCATATACATAGTGTTGTAAAATCCTTTAGCAAGGTAGATCTAACAGATCTTGTTACTCCTAACAGGGTAAGCTATCAGAAATAGCTAAATATGTAGCTCTAACCAAGCACTTTTTATTATTGTAGTAGTGAAGTTGTGGGTTCCATCCCCACCATAGTTTTTCTCTCTAGCCAAGAGTTTCTGTGTAACCAAAATATATGTGTTATGGAGTGAATCATGTACGATTGTTACTTATTTGTTTTAGCTTTATGTTATGTTACAGTAGTTTTTGGTTTATGCATAATAGTAAAGATATTGTTGGGAAAAGGATTTGAAGTACTGATTCACCCCTCCCCTCTCAATACTTTAGCTTTCCATATTGGGCCTAACATTTGTTGCCCTTAGATAAGGCACTGGTCTAACAAGTTTTGGGGATGTTCTCAAAGCAATATATTTTAAAAGACAAATATATTTCCCTTCATGTTTTAGGGGTTAGTGTCCTATCCTTCCAAAGCTCTATCTCATCTACTATTTGTACAAGTTCTAGCCCATCTGTACGTATTACTTAAATTGGTGAGCTTGTGGAATGGTTTATTTGCTTTCTATTGATGTTGTCATAAGGTGTGTCAAAGGTCTAAATCTTAAGCATCAAAAGGTATACCCGCCTAGGTTTTGCAGAGCCTAAAGAGTAGAAGGATTTAAAACATCATTGTTAGTTGGTCCAATTCATCCTTGGAAATCATAGTTGAGGTTGGCTACCTTTCAATAATTTGGTTGCAAATTACATTGGTTGCTGATTTTGTTGTTCAGCATAAAAAGGAACCAACAAAATGGCAACTCTGCTGGGGAATTGCTGAAGAAGAATTGCCTAATTTCATATCCAGCCAGTCTCTCCATTGTGTATGCATAGAGTTTTGAGATTGATTTTATGGTGAAGAGAGTGTTTAGTGTTCTAGATCTGCAAAATGATATGTTTTCTCATGTCATATATTATGAAGGAGTAATAGTAAATTCATGTTCCTGAGTTGTGAGCAAGTCCTTGCTGCTGTATGCGAATTTTTCCCCAATTCCTTATTGGGTGGTGACTCTGTGGTTCATACCAGTGTTTAATGTCTGTGCAATTAGTATTGTACAAGGTTTTTATGGTTTTTTATATAAGTGCAAAGATATGGGTAATCATTGCTAATGCAAATCTACACATGAATTCTTCATCACAAAAGTTTTGTATAAAGTGTAGTAGAAAGATATACATAGATGTGGTGTTGATTATTCCCAAATCTATGTGGTGCTAGATTTGTCCTCCAAGCTATGGATCAAGGTTAGTTTTTATTTATTTTTGTCTTTCTTTCCCATTTGTTCAATTTATTTTATATTTTGAATTTAATTTCATTATTCCCAAATCTATGTGTTTGTGGCTTGCAAGAGTGTTTATTGCAGCAAGATTGGAGGAGATAATAGAGAATTGAATTTGTGATTGAATGGCATTCTGCTATTCAAAATGTCCTCTATGCAAGAGGTGGCGACTCTGTGATAAAAGACCATGCTGAAAGTGAAGTAAACCTTTAGATCTACAAGTTTTATACAGCTGCAAACACCTAGGTATTTTTAGAGGTTTCAAATGCAAAAGATATTTGTTCTGAAAATTTGAATGTGTATTGTTGTTTTCCCATTTAGTGAACAACACTAGTCTAGAGGGAAAGAGGAATCACAAAATTAATTTGCATATCTATGCTGCTAAAATATCCAGTGTTTATGATCTTCCGTAGTATGCAAATTTAGGAAAAACTTTGTGTCAAGCAACATTATGAATAGTTTCAGTATGATGATATGTGCTTGAAGTGTTTTATCATTCAACACAAGGTTGCATAATCATTTGTGGAAGTAAGGAAGAAATGTGTAGTGAATTTTTTCAGCCCCAATCTTATCCACATATGACCATGTCCAGTGAAATAGAACAACCATGTAATAGGAAGAGTTTCAGTATGAAGTATTATGTTTCTCTAAACTTTGAAGGTATTCTAGGTTACCCAAATCCCATACCCACAGAAATTAGAAAGTATTTGTCAATTTTTAGTGGGAAGAAATCAGAATCAACATGTCAACATTTGAAAAGATTTTTCAGATTTGATGGGAGAGTTTGAAATTTGTCAGGAAGATGTATGCATGATGTTGTTTGTTTAGTCATTGAAAGAGGATGCAAGGGATTGGTTCTCTTTTTTGCTGGTAGATTGTATTTCCTCATGGGAAGAACTAGTTTCAGATTTCATAGACCAATTTGATGAGAAAGTGAGTGATGATGATTTGCTGAAAGAATTCACTTATATACAAATCAGGGAAGATGAATTGGTACCAACATTTAATATCAGATTTTCACAAGCTTTGTTTAAAATTTCCAGAAAGTATAAAATTGATGATAAAGTATGTCTGGATGTTTATATGAGTGCATTTGGTGAGAAGATGAGTTTCTTACTAAGAAACAAAGAACCCAAAACTTTGTATGAAACTTTTAACATAGCTAGGGATATGGAAAATAACTTGAAATAAGGGATCTCGAAGAGATTCGTGTCTGCTATTGTTTCATGCCAAAGTACCTTCAATGGTGAAATACCATGTGAAGCTAAGCAAATCATTCCTTGTCTAGGTGCATCAAGCTCTGGAGTTCCGAAAGGTTTTGTTGATGCATGTGATTCAAATTTGAATGAGAGTCAAGAACCTCTATTGTTAATGCTAGTTGTCTCTCACAGTAATGATGGAATGATCAATGAGAAGTGTTGTGAAAATGTTGATACAGAGGTACATATATACAAGGGATACCTACCATTTGATTTGTATGTCGGTTATGCTGATTATGTGGCTGCCAATTACCAAGTGAATCATGCATCTCCCAAGGTTAGTGATAATGAAAATAATGATGGTGATGACCATTGATCTTTACATGTTGCTGATGTATTTGATGTTGAAATACCAAATACAGAGGGATTACCAAGTGTTGCTGTTTGTGCAAGTGAAAATGTGCAATATGATGAAAATCAGAGTTGTTTGGTGCAAACAATAGTTGATCCTCACCTAAATATTGATAATGTCAATTGTGTTGGGGATGAAGTAAATGTATTTTCAGATTTCACTTCAAATTTCACTTCTTCTAATCATGTTGATAATCTTTCTATTTTGAAAGTTATGCACAATGTTAATTCAGAAAATTTCAAGGGTGCACATGATTGCAATGAAAATATAGCACACATGGATGGACAAATTTTTATGGAATCTCACATGGAACAACAAAGTGCAATGCAAGTCCAGAAGATTGTAGAACTTAGAAAAGCTCTTGAAGTTGTGGATAAGAAGGTTCAAATGTTGGAGAGCCTTCGAGTTGTTAATGAAGACCTTCTACAATATGGTAAAGAGGATTCTTTAGAAAAGGACTGTGAACTGAATTCTTGTATACATGATGAACAACATGCTAATCTAACAGATAGTTTTATGACAGAAAATTTTAGTGAATGTGCTGAAAGTTCACCTGATGAAGTAAATGGCAGCGATGTTCATTTTCATTCTTTGGCTGATGACGAGTATTCTATTGGTGAAGAAGATCAGTTGTGGCAAGATAAGTATGATTATCTTGATTTTTCAGAATGATGGTCATAGGATAAAATCTTATGGATGTGAAACATGGAATACTGAGGATTGTTCCAGACAAGTTTCAATTTCTTCTTTGTCTAATGAAGATGATTATGATGATCGAATCGATGGTGTCTTTAGCAATTTTACTAATGTTCTATTCAATGCTGATATAGATATGGACCAATCACTTCAGTGTCATAATGTTCATAAGGGGATTCTTCATTTTGTTTCTAACCCTTTGTATGAAGACATAACTGATTAGCCAGATGTTGTAAATGGTAAACCAGTCCATAATGTTGATGAAATTCCAAACAAAAATAGCATGGGTTGTAAGAATTTATTTCATGATGAAGACAAGAGGCATGGGTTATGTGATGATTATTTAAAACCATAAATGAAAGTGTTTTAGGTGGATGTAAGCCTGAAAGAGAAAGAGTTAGCTAGGGATTTGCTTCAGCCAGAGGTACATGCATTCTTTTCCATGAATGGGATGTTGAGAATACTGAGGTTTTCAGTTTGATAAGCAAGGATAGTATGAGGTGTGATCAGCATAGTGAAGTATCACATCCGAATTGTAATGTTTATGTTCCTTGTTTGCATCAGTTGATTAGTAATGCCCCTCATTCTATGAATTTAAATGATAACAAGGTGAGTGCTGATAGGAATTGCAATGTTGAAAATGAGTGTTTTATTCTTCAAGTTCAGCATGAAGATGCCCTTGCAAAGGATAGAGTTGAGTGGGATAGTGAAAGGTATGGTAGCTTGTGGGAAGGCCTCTATAGTGGTTTGTTTCATGATTTTACTTTTGTTGAAGTAATGTGTGACTATAAAGTTCAAAATTAGGCAAAAGGCATGCACACCAACTGTTTCAGTAGTATGATGGTAAGGTTTGATTATAATGATCATGCTCAGTTATTACTAGAAGGTGTCTTTGTTTGGATCATGGTATCAAGAGATGAAAATCAGATTTTTGATAGAGGTAAATGTTGAAGAAAGTGGAGCAGTTATAATCAGTTGTAAGTATGTTTGTATATATTGTATAGTTGCTTTGCATCAGTTGTGTGGTTTTCAATAAGGTGCCCTATTGTTTGGGTAGAATAAGGAAGCCCTTTTTTTGAGAAGAGAAGAATGATCCATTTTTTGGTGGTCTTCTTGACCATTGATATATGGATTCTTGTGTTGATCTTGCAATCAACCATCCCCATTTAGAGCCATTGTTGGGACTCATTAAAATTGAGTCAATTTTAGAGGCCCAATTCAAAATTTTGTTTTGCATTTCCAAATAAGTCAGTTTGAATGGCCTAGTTTGTGAGAGGGGGTAAAATGGAGCCACTTGATTTTCAGGGGGTAAGGCTTTGGAAACTTGTTGTACACCTTTCATTTGGCCTATTCAGTGATGTGAAACTTTCAGAATTCAGTTTGGATCAATTTTCCAGGTACCCATTTCGAGGGGTGAGCTGAAAGTGCATTTTAGGCACAAATGTAGATTTTATTGAGTAGACTACTTTGAGCAATTATATCTTTTTCCCTATTGATCGTCATGGAGAAATTCAAAATGGATTCAATTATATACATAAATATGAGTTAGCTTGCGAAATTTCAAGTCTTTACAAATCCACTTGCTTAGTTTTTGAAGATCAATCCATTTGTAGTTTGTGTGGTTTGACAAGTCCCTGTTTCAACAGCTAGTCAGAGCCCTGTTTTGCACAAGTGTAAAAGTTGCCTCAGTGAGTGTTATGAAATAATGTTTGTTCTGAGATAATTTTGGTATAAATGAAGAGCTACATTTCAAATTTCAAGCCTCTGCCAATCCGTTTGATCAGTTTTCAAAAGGGTTCATTGACTCATCGTTTTCAGTGATCTGTACTTTCAGTGCTATATCAGTTAAAGTAGCCATTTTCATGAGCACACCATTTACATCTTGTTAGTCTTGTAATCAGACTAAGAATTCTAAGTTTTAATATGTACTTCAAGGTACCTATGTTTCAAATTTGAGGGCCTATGGAGGTCATTTGATATTTTTTAGAAAGGCATCATGTGTTGCCATAACATTGACTTCATCAGGTCTGCAGTGTCAATAAAGCCAGTTGGGCATTTTTGAAAATTAATATCTCTTCACTCAGGACTCATCTTGAGAAACCATTTGGTAGAGTTCATCCTTGTATATTAGAGTACATGCCTATCAGATGGCGAGGTCCAGAAAGGTGTTTTGACCACTTTGAAAAATACGTCTTCGCAATTAAATGCGAAAATGTGGCGTAATTGCCTGAAGGTTGCAAAACTCAGTTTGATGATCCGAAAATGATACCGATAATTTCTAGATGTGTGTTTGAGGTTCCTGAAGCATTCTGAAGGTCAGTTGCATGAAAACGAAAATTTTTTTAGTCAGACCCACTTTGGGGCCCGACCTGGCTCATGGCCATGCATTAATATTTTATGATGAAATGTTCTTATTTTATGGCAATGCATATGAATACTGGCTCGATTGCAATTCGCCAGTTGGATAGTGAGAGAGCAGAGAAAGTTCAAAACCAAGTGCAAATTGGTAAGTGGCAAATCTGAGAAGACATTTAAGTTTCTAGACAATTAAAAAGAAGATCCTTTGTAGCTAATGGTGGTACAAAATTGACAAATATGGACACAATTTCAAATACATTATGTCTAGAGGTGATTTAAAATGCCATAAATGACTTCAACCTTGAGAATAAGAGGAGGTTTTTTATTTCCTTTCAATGAAGAAACAAAGGTAGGTACTGAGATACCTAAACAATAACCATTCTTTTACATCAGCATTTCAATTAAAAAGGGTCTCCGACTTTGGATTTGCCAAGTTATTTGACCAAGGGAAAGCTTCTATGCAGATATATTTTTGTACAAGGGGATTGGCATTAGAGAAAATGGGGCATAATGTAAAAGGTTTTTAAAAAAATAAAACTTCAAAGCAAATGCATAGAGCCAAGCTTGATGCCCTCTACAGCAGGAGAACTTCCTTGTGAAATAGGGAATTCAAAGGAGGCTAATTGTGCTCTTAGGTCAGCATTTTCCCCTCCAACATGAGAAACTCTTCCCTGTTCACCTCGCAAGTCTTTGGCCAACACACACCAAGTATGTATGTGAAGATATGCAGGAGAGTAGCTATTTGAAGTTGTGCATTATGAAATGAAACCCGACTCTGCTGAGGTTATCCGCAAATGTTCATGTGGGTTGGTGGGCAGAAAAACTCCAGGAGGGATGTCACTTACACGTTGATAAAAGCAACATGATCTGATGTCCTCCAGACTAGAGCATGTTTTCGATGTGTGGTGTGATAATTGGATGGCACAAGGCATTGAACACCAACAACCTTACCCTCTCCTCAGGTCACGTGAGCCTTCTGTGAGGCATTGAAGTTGTAGAAACCTTCAAGCAAATTAAATGGTACGTGTGCTCAGCCATGGTGTGGGAAAAGACAAATAAATTCCCAGTAAATGCAAACAAAAAATTGTAATCCCCTCCCTCCACGTGAGACTTTAACAAATGTAAATGGCAAATAAATCCAAGTTCCCTCTATGGCATAGTGAAAGAGGCAAACAGAAAAAATTCCAAGAAAATCCATCAGGCGCCATGAAAGTCTCAGACAAAGCTCCAACATCCAATCCCAGGCAAAATGAATTATCCCACATTCGCTGGGAAGTGGGGTATTTTGATATTTATAACCAAATATCTACACACCTAATATGTCAAAGCCTCAAGGCTTTTTATGGATGGTGCTCATTGGGTGCCCAAGCAGACCCCACGCACGTGGGTGCAAATCCCAAGGTGACCGAGGAGGTGACAGATGGTGACAGGTGGACCCCATGTAGGCATGCTTCCCGAGGCAACCGAGCAAAATTTTACAGAGAAAGGCCAACTTAACCAGTGAGCAGGTTTGGAGAGGATCAATGGTCGACATGACTTCACAAAGGAAAGATGCATGAAGGATAAAGGTTGTGAAATGGCAAAAAGCCCAGAGCGAAAATGCACGAGTGAAAGATCGAGCAAGTCCGAGATGATCCGACGGTCTGCGCAATTTTGGAGCTTGAAGATGCACAAAACATACCATCTGCAAAATAGCAAAATCTAGGTGGCATATAGGTGGTAGTGTGACATGGCGGTCCAGCAGGCGGGTCCCATCCTAGTGGTGGTGATGTGGTGCACATGTGGTGTATAGTTGGACAGACAAGTGGCACTGACAAAGCAAACACATGACAGTGATGAGGTGTCATTTGAGGTGGTTCCTAGTGGACCCCATTGACCAATCGGAGGCTGCCACATGGAAAAGCGTCAGAGCACAACAAGAGCCAAAAATCAAAGTTAAATGCAGATTATTATATAGTTGAAACTATATTAAAAATTCAAAAATTTAAATGATTGTGCACACTTCAAGAATTAATTCGCTCAGGGCTCCATTTTTGTCAAAAAGATAAGTATCATATATCACTGGAAAGCTCTCAAGACGAGGAATGTAGTTATAAAGTTTGTTTCAACAAAGATTAGATATTTTGAGAGCAATTTCCATGGGAAAGATGAAGGGATTGAAATTCAGTTAGAGAAATAGACACTTGGCAATTTCGGTTGCATACCTAATTTTTCCCTCCTCTTCATATTTCTCAATTCTTCTCATTTGGGTTGGTTCCAGAAATTTGGAGAAATGCTCTAGATTTGATGGCTTCCATTTTTTAGTTCTCTTCAATATTGTATAGGGCAAGGTTTTTCTTTTGAGTAATAGAGTTCTTTCTTGCTGTAGATGTTTTGCTGCAGGTTCTTGTGTATGTAAGGCATGCACAAATTCACACAGAATTCATCTCTGGATGTATTTATTGTTGTTATAAATTGAAGGCCTTAAGGATGTTTGATGTTTGTCAATTTCAACGAGGTTGTAGTTATTGTTTGCAGGCATTCTTCAAGGAGGAATTTAAATTCTATAATACATCATAGATAATGGGATATACATTTTTGCAGATCTGATGGTTTTGTGAATGAGCTGAGTAATGCATTTTCATAAGGCATTAAATTCCAGGATATTAATAATGAAGATGGATTTGTAGTACATGCTATGATTTATAGTTTTTATATATGACTCTGTTTCCCTTAGATAAGGCACTGGTATCACAAGTTTTGGGGATGTTCTTAGAGCAATATATTTTAAAAGACAAATCTATTTCCCTTCATGTTTTAGGGGTTAGTGTCCTATCCTTCCAAAGCTCTATCTCATCTACTATTTGTACAAGGTCTAGCCCATATGTACATATTACTTAAATTCATGAGCTTGTGGAATGGTTTATCTGCTTTCTATTGATGTTGTCATAAGGTGTGTCAAAGGTCTAAATCTTAAGCATCAAAAGGTATACCCTCCTAGGTTTTGTAGAGCCTAAAGAGTAGAAGGATTTAAAACATCCTTGTTAGTTGGTCTAGTTAATCCTTAGAAATCATAGTTGAGGTTGTCTACCTTTCAATAATTTGGTTGCAGATTACACTGGTTGCTGATTTTGTTATTCAGCATAAAAAGGAACCAACACTTGCAACCTTCCTTGAGAAGGATTTAACCATGAGTTTCCTATTTGTAGACATCCCACCTCATTATGGGATGCTATTGTCAAGAAAGTGAAGTTCTTCTATGGGGGGGAAGTTTTCAATGTGATTCATCTTATGCAACCTTATGCATTCATGGTAAGAATGTAAAAATTGAGAGAGAGTCAAGGGTACCATATATGAGGGTGCATGAAAAGGAATATGATGAGGATATGACATGTTTTGTAGACACATAAATCAATGCATTTAGAGTTGACAACTCCCCAAGACAAGAAATTGAACAAACTGCACAATTGGAAAAGGAAGTAGAGAAATCATCAAGTGATGATAATTTATGGACAATATATTTTGATGGAGCTAGCTCTAAGGAAGGCTCCAGTGAAGGTGTATTATTCATTTCACCTAATGGAAAAAAATTTAAATTTTCTTTTACTCTATATTTTGCATGCATTAATAATGTGGTAGAGTATGAGGCATAACTACTAAGATTGAGATTAGCTGAAAAACATGAGATAAAGAATCTCAAAGTCATTGGAGATTCTAAATTAGTCATATCCCAAATCAAGTCAAAGTATGCATCAAAGAATAAAAGGTTGAAGCAGTATAGGAATACTCTATGGGATGACATTGAGAACTTTGATGCATTTGCTATTGACTAGAAGGAAAGAAGCCATAATAGGATCCTAGACTTGCTGGCTACTATAGCTTTAAGGCCAGAAGATAAAAATTTTACAAAAATCTCAAAAGTTGAGGTTAAAACAAAGCCTTCTGTCTCTGACAACATTGAAAGTTATGTTGGAATTTGCATGAAGATTGCATTAATGATATGTTATGTTGTCATTGATGTCAATAAACCAATAATGATATCATTGATATTGTTGTAATATTGTTATTGTAACTAGTAGGAATAATTTGTGGAGTGAACTGGTAACCGGTGTAAACCTTATCTATTGATGTAACCGGTAAACCCTACTTGTTGTTTTTGATAAACCCTAACCGATTAAGTTTGGTGAATTGGTTATACTAGTTTATGATATGATGAGGAGCAGTATTGATGATGACATGCATGATTATTGTATGAAGACAACTCTAAGAGATTTTGGCGAGTTGTTGTAATGATTTTTTTGTCTAGGGAATGAGAATTTGTACTGCATCTAATGCAAAGCGCATGATCAGTTACTAAGTTCAATGAAGTAGTGATCAAGGAGCGAACAAGGTTTTCTTGATTGATGTATAGAGATTTCAATGTAATCCAACAATCATACATGAACCAATTTGTTTGTAATCTTGATGAGAGTTAGGTTTTTTTTGTGTTACCAACTTGATTGATTTGTATTTAAGGTTGATGAAGTTTTTTAGTTTAATAGAGTTGGAAAATAGATAGACATTGTTCAGTTGAGTGTGTGGTTGTCGAACTAGATGATGTATCTATAGTTTGAGTAAAGGCACATAAGAGCATTAAATGGATCTGATCAAGCAAGTGTAGTGCTATTCAGATAGATCAACAAACTCCTGTTGTTTTCTAACAATTACAACAAAATTGAAATCCCCTAACCGGATAAGCTCTAACAAGATTGGTGTTATTCAAATCCTCTAACAAGGTGGTCCATTAGATTGTATTTTCAAATCCTCTACTAAGGTTACTCCTTGCTGGGTATTGCTTCTAACAAGGCATTTGTAGTCAATCCCTTGACCGAGTGATTCCTAATAGGATCAGTTCTTAACAAGACTTTGTGTAAATATTTAAGAGGCTAGGCTCCTAATATGGCGAACTTCAAATGATTTCAGATAGTTATCTTGTGAGTCTCATCTCACCATTGTTTTTACCTATTTTGATTTCCATGTCAAAAATATTTGTGTCAAGTGGTGAATGTTTTTGTGGTTATGTTTTCATGGTTGATTTACTTAACTACTTAATTAATTTTTGATAAGTCATGATAACTAGAAGCATTGAGATATGAAGAATTTGTTTACTGTTAATTTGTTTTAATAGACAACCTATTTATCTTATGAGTTCTTATCTTGACAAAGTTATTATTCTAAATTTACTTTAAGAGATTGATTTTTGATTGGTGAATTTTATATTAGGTTTTCTATCTACTGATTCACCCCACCTCTCAGTAGTTGACCGGATACTTATTCTTTCAACATACCATCAATTGGTATCAGAGCATATCAGGTCCTCTAAGGTCTAAGCCTAACAACTTGAGGTAAAGATCTACTGATCATGATGAAGAAGGAAGGTCTGAAGTTTAATAAAGAGATCTACAAGATATGGAATGATAGAATGAAAATTTATATCAAGAGTCTGCATAGTTAGTATTGGGAACATGTCGATACTAAGTATGTTGAATGATGATCTGAAGAAAGAGAAACATGAAAATCATCAAGTATTGGAGGCTATTATTAGTTATTTGTCTGATGTAGAGTATGTAGATGTTCATGGTTTTGAAAGTGCATATGAGGTATGGAAAAAACTTGAAGAGATGTATAGTGGTGATTAACATGTTAAGATTGCTAAAGAAGAGAGTCTAAGAGGAAAATTTGATGACATGTGAATGTGTGAGGCCCTACCCCGACTCAGTTTGAATTTTTCAGTTATTTGCATATTGAGACTATTATGGATGCTTTATTTTATGTTTTATGGACTTAGAACTTATATGATTCCATGATTTGGATCACACTGACATATGTTGATGCTTTATTTTATGCATGATGATTATGAAACTATATATATATATGTTGCTAGAATAGAGTTATTTTGAAATGGTGAATATCATTATTGGAATTGCAGGACGTCTTTTGATGATAGAAGAATGATGCTTATTTATGAATGGTTCAATTTCAGAAAATTATGTTAATTGCTTATGTGAAATCGAATTTGAACGAAAGAGATATTGAATTATTGTTGCCAATGTATGAAGTGTTTGATGTGCAATGAAATCCATGTATTTGATTATGTATAATTGTGATTATTTGGGATTACTAATGTGTTAATTGAGATGCGTAGGAAAATTATCCATGTGACCATGGAATTTATATGGAGAACCAAACCTAGACCAATGTGCATTTGTTAAGCCGCGAGTTGTCTATTTGGAGAGACAACACCCCATTTGTAATGTATTTTATTTGTGAAGTGCATGATGCTTGAGTGTTAAAATTAATTTATATGTATATGTGTAATCCTACAAGAGACAAATTCCATGTGTGATTGTTATATTGTATTTTTATTGTGTCATTTGACACATGTGCTGATTAGTGTCATTGATTTTGACTTGTCTCTTGGAGGGAGTTTTGTTTCTACCAAAGTCATTCAAAAACATGAGTGTGGTCCAAAATTTGCCTTGGGTAGGGAGTCTTGGGAGTGGTCAACTCAAGTTTCACCCGTAGGTAAACTTCAGTTGGGATTCTAAAGGGTTAAATGGACTCCTAGGGTCAGTTTTAAGGCTTTTCCAAAGGTCTAAAGGGTATACCTATGGGTTAGGGGTATTTTGAAACATGTGGCTTCTCCCATGTGACTGTTTAGTCACCCCAAAAAGTGGTGTTTCCAAGGTGAACGAAAATTCAACTTAGAAAGTTCCTCCTAGGATGGACAACCTTCCCTTTTGATGTCAAACTCTCTTCCCCATCTTCTCTCACCTTTTTCCTTTCCAATTTTAGTAATGTGTAAGAGTTTGGGAAGGGCAACCAATGAGAACTCTCACCTCACCCAAGGGGTTGGGAAGTGTGTGAGAGGCCTTCTTAGGCAAGAATTGGAGACTTAGTGAGTAATCACCCACTCTCCATTTTTGGAGATTATGCTTTGTTTTGAAAATTAGTAGTAGAATAGAACTTTTGGTGGAATTTGGAGAAAAGTTTGTGTGGAATTGGGCAGCTCATCCCCAACTAATTTTAGCATACCTATTGGCAAAATAAGGTTGATTTTTATCCCCTCCTATTTATGTTGTTTATGTTTGTTATGTTGTTTTGCTGAAGGAAAGAAATGCTTGTGGAAAAGAAAATGTGTTATTGTAAATTTGTTGTTGAAAATAAAAAAGAGTGTAGTTTTCATTCCTATGTATGTTTATGTGTTCTTGTTGTTTTTTTTTGGGAGTGTCCAAGATCTTCTACTCTTGGGGGAGTAGGATGATCTTGGGGTGGAAGGAGTATGACAACCTTGGGTGAGAGGCTCTCCTTATGGAGAGTGATCTCAAGGGTGTCCTTTATGACCCTTGTTGCATAGCCTTGTGTATGCATTTGGGGGTCATAAGGGGAGTAAATATGGCCTTGAGCCTTTTGGGGGGCATAAGGAATGTGGAAGTATTTTGTTGCATTTGTATTGCTATGAGGTGGCTTGTGTTGTATTTGGCTTGCAATCTCCCCATTGGTACTTGGTCCACTTCCACCCATGGAAGAATCATCACGAATGTGGTGAAAGTATAGCTTGGGATGGGAAAACTATATGTTGAGTGTCTTCCTATGTTTGTTGTGGAGTTTTCTTGTTTGTAACCCGTCTAGTGCTTGGTTCTCCAAGCTCGGGGGTGGCTTCTAGTAAGCCTAGGCTGGGAGGTGAGCTCTCCATGGTCAAAGTTGTGTTTTATTGCAGGTTGCAAGGGATGGGAAAAGAAAGGTTAAAGAGCTATGTTGCTGTTTTATGTTGCAGAAAAAGTTAAAAGACAATGTATTCACTATTGAAGTTTGTAAAGAAAAAAAAAAGTGAGCTAGATTGTGTTTATTTATAAGGAAAGAAGAATATGTATTCAATATTAGCTTGTAAAAGAAAGAGAAAGTCATTGTTGTATTTATTTTCCAAAAAGTAAAGCAATGTATTTCTATTACCATGGAAAGGAAAATGTAGTTGTTTTATTTTCAAAACCTTTCTATTCATATTTACTTGTATTTAAATTGCTAAAGAAGAATGTATATTTTTCTCACTCTAATTAGTGTTGCAGAGGAATGAAGGAATGTACTAAATTGTATATAAATCTTCATGATTTACAAAAGAAAAAAAAAAAAAATTAATTAAATGCAAGTTTTATGATATCTGCAAATAGATGTAGCTTATTACTACATGTTCTTTATGTTAATTTGCTGTTGCAAATAAATAAATCAGTTATATATTACTCCATGTATAGCAGAAATAAAACCCTACTATAGTGGACTAATTCTATTCAAAAAAAATAACATTTAGTTTTAGGTTTATTTTGTTACCCAAAAAGATTACATTGTTAGTTGCTAATAGAATGCATTGTTAGTTTTTTTGTTTTTTTTAAATATGCCTAGTTGAGTGGCAAATAACCATATATATATATATATATATACATTTTAAGCATTAAGTATTATTTGAAAAATCTGTTTCTTTAAAAAAAATAAAAATGATATATTTACAGATTTGATATTTCTACAGAAGAAAGGGAGAAAACTAACCATCTTGTTAAATAAGTCATTCTAAATATGTATATATATACATATATATATATATATATATATATATATATATACACACTTATATAATTCTGTTTATGTGTTGAACCTGTCAATCTCAAAGTAAAATCTATATATATATTTGTTTTACCAACATATATATATATATATGAAATCATTAAAAGAAAAACATTATATATTAATCCTCGCACTTTACATTTTTTTTTAAAGCACAAAAAAAAAAAAACAACATTTTTAAAAAAAAGAGCATGTTCTGTATGAAGCACGGGGGCCGCAGCCCTTGGGCGGTGGCACCCGCAGCCTACGGGAGCCGCAGCCTACGGGCGGCGACGTCCGTAGCCTACGAGAGCCGCAGCCTGCGGGTGGCGCCGTCCGCAGTCCGCGGTGCCCCACTCCGCCTTTCCCCCGCACGCCGCGGGCAAACAAGCAAACCCTCCACCGGATCTCCCTCTCCCTTCCCTCCGCTCAGATTTTCTCCTCCCTCCCTCTGCTCGGCCCTCTCTCCGCCCTTCTCCCTTCGGCTCGGCCATGGGATAGATGTTTCGGGCCGCCACTCCTTCACCTACACACACACTCACAAAGTTAAAAAAAAAAGATTTCAAACACACACACACAGCACAAGGAAAGAAGGGGAAACAAAAATAGAAGATAACATATTTGCCCTAACCCTAGTTTCGGGTTAGGGCAAACACACTCATGGAATTTAAAATAAGCATGTGTGTGGTGGGGGGGAATATTTAAAAACGGATAATTTAAATAATAGAATAAAAGCCCAAACCCCCCCCCCCTTGAATATATTCATTAACTTATAGATAAAATTTATAAGTAAGTAATTAAAGATATAAAAATAAAGGTGGGATAATTTTAATATTTATTTGGGAATTAGATTTGTTAGTTGTAAAAATAAGTTTGCATTTTTTTTAAATATTGACAAATGTGGAAGGAATTTTTATAAGATAATTTTTAAAGACTTAGGTAGATTAGACTCAAAAAAGGGGTATAAACATAATGATATTTGTAGGGGCAAGAGGGCCATTTAAGCGTAAGTTATAACGTATTTTTAATTCATGGGGATTTTATTTTAATAAGGTGGTTTAATAACTAGAACAATTAAATTTAGATCCTAGGTGGCTAAGAACGATAAGATAAATTTGGAATCATTTAAATTTGAGATTATTTGTTATGCTTGAGATTTTAATTATTTATTAATGGAGATTAGTGATAACCCTTTTGGGAGAAATATTAGCTCGATGATGACTTAGTTAACTTTATCGCTAAATTGAACTTAATTACCTGATTTACACAAATATAGTTAAGACCAAACCAAGATGCATTATTTTAGTTAAGTAAGTCGTTAATTAGTTAAGTATTTCAAAAATAAAATTATTCCGTTTGTGCCCAAAAGTTGGGCATGACATTTTGGTATCAGAGCAAGGTTGCCAACACTAGGAACCTTACTCCATTACGTTTCGCTATAATTATTTAATTAATTAAATTGTATTTATTTTTATTTTTAAATTAGCTAAAATATTTTCTCCTAAAATAGTTATTTATTTCATTTTATTTTATTTTCTTAAAGAGGATGCCTCCAACTACGCGACAAGCTCGCAAACATGGTAGAGGCCCTAGGCGTGAACGCATGGCACGCGAAGAGGTCATTAGGGAGGAATCGGTTCAGGAAGTGAACCCAGCAGCTCCTCCCGAGCGATCAGTTGACCCAAACCGAGACATCTTGGTAGCTCTTCAGAACCTGATTGGCATAGTTCAGGATAGGCTTCCGGCAGTAGATCACAATGTTGAGAACCATAACTCAGGAAGCCATAGAATAGTAGAACGGGAACGGAGTAGGAGCCCACCTCCTAATCCCGTAGAGAGTCAGGCTAGGCATGAGCCCGAACCCATTCACCTAACAGCACCACCTCCAGCCGTAGCACCAGTGTATATTGAGAGGGCACGTCGAGATCCAGGGGATCTAATCAGAGAGGTTATGCATCTTCAGCCACCATCTTTTGGGGGATCTACCGATGGGGTAGAGGCAGAGGCATGGCTTTTAAGCCTAGATAGGTGCTTTGCATTGCGCTCTTATGAGAGCAATCTAAAAGCACGTGTAGCGGTTCACCTATTGCGAGGAACAGCCTCCACATGGTGGAGACAGGAAGAATATAAGTGTGGCTTATAGATAGAGACCCTCACTTGGGAGATTTTCACAGAGAGATTCAGGGAGAGGTACTTATCAGAGCATTTCAGACAGTGTAGGGTGGATGAGTTTCATGACCTCCAGCAGAAGGGTCTTTCACTGACCCAGTACGAGAACAAGTTCTTTGAACTCTTACCTTATGTAGACTACCTGAAAGATGAAAAGCTTCTCGTCAACCGATTTATCAGAGGATTGAATTCCGACATAGTAGGACCAGTGAGAATGACCGCTCCAGGGAGCCTCCGGGTTACCATGGAGAAGGCTTTGATAGCCGAGGAGATTCAGGTCAGACCACAGGACTCGAAGGATCAGTTCCAGAACCGTAACCCTACACCGCAGACTTATGGGTTTCAGAAACCCCATTGGAAAGGTAACAATAGGCACTCATCGGGGTTCTCCAAACCCCCTCCTGCGCAACAGTCACAGCAAAACCAGAGGCAAAGGCCTCCGCAGAGTCAGTAGGGCATGAAGCCCAAGCAGTGGCAGTCACAGGGTCAGATGCGAGATCAGAGATCTCAGGGTCCTTACACACCTCTGGCGAGGACTCAGCAGTCCTCTAGAGGTGGGTATAGTGGTTCTAGTAGAACAGGGGGACAGTCTTTCTCCAAACCACAGGGAGTGCAATTTCAGGCACGTGGCGCTTGCTTCACATGTGGAGCCATGGGACACATGGCGAGAGAGTGTCCTCAGGGTCAGATGGTAGGGAATCAGAGGATGGTAGCATCAGAGCCGACAGTTGGGGATATGGGCAAGTCCCATAGGGTCTTCACAGCGGTTGACAACTGCCAGGCAGAGCATCAGGCCATAGTTATTGAGGTAGCAGGTATGATCAGAGGTAGCAGTGTATCTATATTATTTGATTCAGGAGCTACTGATTCTTTTATATCTCCATTGGTTGTGGAGTGTTGCAGGCTAGTGGAAATTAGGTAAGAGGTCAGTTGGGAATTGGAATTAGCTTCAGGGGCTAGAGTGTCAGTGGAATCAGAGGTTAAGGGTTGTCAGCTTCAGATTGGTAATACCTCCACCTTAGTAGACCTTAGAGTTACACCACTTGGATCATATGGCGTCGTACTTGGCATGGATTGGCTTTATGCCCACAGAGCCAAGATGGATTGTCGCCTAAAAAGGATTGAGTGCGAGGATGATCATGGCTCTCCCATAGTGATCATTGGAATTCAGAGACCCGTGTCTCTTCGTATGATCTCCGCCATGCAGCTTAAGTGGAGCATGCGAAAGGGATGTCAATTATTTGCCATCACCATTAGTGATAGAGAAGAAGCAGAGGAAAAGGAACCATCCATTGACGACCATCCCATCCTTAAGGAATTTTCAGATGTATTTCCTTCAGAGCTGCCAGGTATGCCGCCCCGTAGAGAGATTGATTTTCATATAGACCTTGTTCCAGGAGCCGAACCAATTTCAAGAGCACCATATAGAATGACCACAAATGAGATTAATGAGCTCAAGTTACAACTTGAGGAACTCCTAGAGAAGGGCCACATTCGCCCTAGTGTATCCCCTTGGGGTGCACCAGTCATCTTCGTGAAGAAGAAGGATGGATCTCTCCGATTATGCATGGATTACCGTCAGTTGAACAAAGTAACTATCAAGAACCGATACCCATTGCCCAGGATCGATGATTTATTTGACCAACTTCAAGGTGCCAAAGTATTTTCCAAGATTGGTCTTAAGTCAGGGTACCATCAGTTGAGAATAGTGGATAGTGATATCCACAAGACCACATTTCGCACTAGATATGGCCACTATGAGTTCACCGTGGTCCCATTCGGTCTTACGAATGCCCAGCAGTTTTTATGAGTCTCATGAATGGAGTATTCCGTACATTTCTCGACCATTTTGTGATTGTGTTTCTCGGCGACATTTTGATATATTCACGGAATGTGGAGGAACATGAGGAACACTTGAGACAGGTTTTGCAGTGTTTGAGGGAAAATCAGTTGTATGGCAATTTGTCGAAGTGTGCTTTCTTTAGAATAGAGATCAAGTACCTTGGTCATGTTATATCCTGTGATGGGATGTCAGTAGACCCATCAAAGATCAGAGCCATTATGGATTGGCCAGCACCTACTAGTGTGACAGAGGTCAGGAGCTTCATGGGCTTAGCAGGTTATTACCGACGTTTTGTTGAGGGATTCTCTAGAGTGGCTCATCCTATCACTTCTCTTCAGCGCAAAGGGAAGAAGTTTGAGTGGACGGAGAAGTGCGAGAAGGCCTTTCAGGAACTTAAAAAGGCACTTACTACCACACCTATCCTTGTAGTACGAGATCCTTCAGCTGATTTCATGGTTTGCACAGATGCTTCCCTAGAGGGTTTAGGAGCAGTACTTATGCAGAATGGCAGAGCTATAGCTTTTGAGTCTAGGAAACTCAAGACTCACGAGCTTAATTACCCTACTCATGACCTTGAGCTTGCAGCTGTAGTGCATGCACTTGTGAGATGGAGACATTTCCTTTTGGGTCATCATTTTGAGTTGCACTCAGACCATCAGAGCCTTCAGTACATATTTACTCAGCCGAATCTTAATGCACGTCAGAGGAGATGGATGGAATTCTTGTGTGAGTATGATTTTGACGTTCACTACATCAAAGGGAAAGAAAATGTAGTTGCTGATGCCTTGAGTAGGAGACGTCACAAGGTATACACCATGTCTATGAGCACAGATTTGAGAGATCAGATCATGCAGCAATTGCCAGAGGATAGATGGTATTTAGAGGTTTGCCAAGCTATACGATCTCAGGAAACTTTAGAAGGGAAATATGTGGATTATTCCTTAGAGTCCGATGGTTTATTACGTCATAGAAGGCACATCTATGTACCTTCTTCCGGGGGATTGCGGGAGTTCATTATCACAGAGGCTCATAGAGCTCCTTATGCAGCGCTTCCTGGGGTCAAGAAGTTGCATGCAGACTTGAGAGAACTATACCATTGGCCAGGAATGCGACTGCTTATTGCCGAGTTGGTAGCCCAATGCCTTGAGTGTCAGAGAGTCAAGGCAGAGAACCGCCATCCAGGTGGGTTGCTCCAATCTCATGCTATACCAGAGTGGAAGTGGGATACTATATCCATGGATTTCATCATTGGTCTCCCTATGTCATCTCGCCGCCATGATGCCATCTTGGTGACGGTTGACAAGTTGACCAAAGTGGCTCACTTTTCACCAGTTCGTACCACCTTCACAACACCAGCAGTAGCACAGGTGTTTTTGTGAGACATTGTCAGACTTCATGGTGTTCCACGTAAGATCATTTCCGACAGGGATTCCCTCTTCACTTCTTCTTTTTGGAAGGCATTACAGGAAGCTATGGGCACCAAGCTCAATTAATGGAGACAGAGAGAGTTAATCAGGTATTAGAGGATATGCTTCGCATGTATGTCATGGATCACCAGACCAGATGGGAAGAGTATCTTCCCTTAGTGGAGTTTGCCTATAACAATGGGCATCACACGTCCTTGGGGATGCCACCCTATCAGGCATTATATGGCAGGCCTTGTAGGACACCATTGAGTTGGGACCGCATAGAGGACAAAGTTGCTATTGGTCCAGAGATAGTTCAGGATATGGAGCAGCAGGTGGATTTGATTAGGCAGCGTCTTAGAGAGGCACAGGATAGACAGAAGAAATATGCAGATGCAAAGAGGGTTGATCGTAGCTACTCGGTTGGAGACAGAGTCTTCTTGAGAGTGCGACCGCATAAGAGTCCCATCTGATATGGAAAGGGTTCTAAGCTTGCACCCTGATTTGTAGGACCATTTGAGATCCTTGAGAGGATAGGGCCAGTTGCCTACCATCTAGCATTGCCACCTAGCCTATCACGCATCCACGATGTGTTTCATGTTTCAGTTTTGAGGAAGTATATCTATGATGAGTCTCATATTCTAGATTGGGATGCCTTGCAGGTGGAGTCGGATGGGCAGCTAGCTTTGGAGCCCATTCGCATTTTGGCACGCCAGACGCTGAGCCTTCGAGGTCGAGAGTTGGACCAGGTTAGGGTCCAGTGGGATTGCTATGATGAGGTCACAGCCTCATGGGAGGATGTAGCACGTATGAGATCATAGTACCCCCACCTTTTTGATGAACTCCAGGAGGAAGTTCATGCCTAGAGGGGCAGGGTGTGAGGCCCTACCCCGACTCAGTTTGACTTTTTCTGTTATTTACATATTGAGACTATTATGGATGCTTTATTTTATGTTTTATGGACTTAGAACTTATATGATTCCATGATTTGGATCACACTGACATATTTTGATGCTTTATTTTATGCATGATGATTATGAAACTGTATATATATGTTGCTAGAATAGAGTTATTTTGAAATGGTGAATATCATTATTGGAATTGCAGGACGTCTTTTGATGATAGAAGAATGATGCTTATTTATGAATGGTTCAATTTTTGAAAATTATGTTAATTGCTTATGTGAAATCGAATTTGAACGAAAGAGATATTGAATTATTGTTGCCAATGTATGAAGTGTTTGATGTGCAATGAAATCCATGTATTTGATTATGTATAATTGTGATTATTTGGTATTACTAATGTGTTAATTGAGATGCACAGGAAAATTATCCATGTGACCATGGAATTTATATGGAGAACCAAACCTAGACCAATGTGCATTTGTTAAGCTAGGAGTTGTCTATTTGGAGAAAGAACACCCCATTTGTAATGTATTTTATTTGTGAAGTGCATGATGCTTGAGTGTTAAAATTAATTTATATGTATATGTGTAATCCTACAAGAGACAAATTCCATGTGTGATTGTTATATTGTATTTTTATTGTGTCATTTGACACATGTGCTGATTAGTGTCATTGATTTTGACTTGTCTCTTGGAGGGAGTTTTGTTTCTACCAAAGTCATTCAAAAACATGAGTGTGGTCCCAAATTTGCCTTGGGTAGGGAGTCTTGGGAGTGGTCAACTCAAGTTTCACCCGTAGGTAAACTTCAGTTGGGATTCTAAAGGGTTAAATGGACTCCTAGGGTCAGTTTTAAGGCTTTTCCAAAGGTCTAAAGGGTATACCTATGGGTTAGGGGTATTTTGAAACATGTGGCTTCTCCCATGTGACTGTTTAGTCACCACAAAAAGTGGTGTTTCCAAGGTGAACGAAAATTCAACTTAGAAAGTTCCTCCTAGGATGGACAACCTTCCCTTTTGATGTCAAACTCTCTTCCCCATCTTCTCTCACCTTTTTCCTTTCCAATTTTAGTAATGTGTAAGAGTTTGGGAAAGGCAACCAATGGGAACTCTCACCTCACCCAAGGGGTTGGGAAGTGTGTGAGAGGCCTTCTCAGGCAAGAATTGGAGACTTAGTGAGTAATCACCCACTCTCCATTTTTGGAGATTATGCTTTGTTTTGAAAATTAGTAGTAGAATAGAACTTTTGGTGGAATTTGGAGAAAAGTTTGTGTGGAATTGGGTAGCTCATCCCCAACTAATTTTAGCATACCTATTGGCAGAATAAGGTTGGTTTATCCCCTCCTATTTATGTTGTTTATGTTTGTTATGTTGTTTTGCTGAAGGAAAGAAATGCTTGTGGAAAAGAATACGTGTTATTGTAAATTTGTTGTTGAAAAAAAAAAAGAGTGTAGTTTTCATTCCTATGTATGTTTATGTGTTCTTGTTGTTTTTTTTTGGGAGTGTCCAAGATCTTCTACTCTTGGGGGAGTAGGATGATCTTGGGGTGGAAGGAGTATGACAGCCTTGGGTGAGAGGCTCTCCTTATGGAGAGTGATCTTAAGGGTGTCCTTTGTGACCCTTGTTGCATAGCCTTGTGTATGCATTAGGGGGTCATAAGGGGAGTAAATATGGCCTTGAGCCTTTTGGGGGGATAAGGAATGTGGAAGTATTTTGTTGCATTTGTATTGCCATGAGGTGGCTTGTGTTGTATTTGGCTTGCAATCTCCCCATTGGTACTTGGTCCACTTCCACCCATGGAAGAATCATCACGAATGTGGTGAAAGTGTAGCTTGGGATGGGAAAATTGTATGTTGAGTGTCTTCCTATGTTTGTTGTGGAGTTTGCTTGTTTGTAACCCGTCTAGTGCTTGGTTCTCCAAGCTCGGGGGTGGATTCTAGTAAGCCTAGGCTGGGAGGTGAGCTCTCCATGGTCAAAGTTGTGTTTTATTGCAGGTTGCAAGGGATGGGAAAAGAAAGGTTAAAGAGCTATGTTGCTGTTTTATGTTGCAGAAAAAGTTAAAAGACAATGTATTCACTATTGAAGTTTGTAAAGAAAAAAAAAAGTGAGCTAGATTGTGTTTATTTACAAGGAAAGAAGAATATGTATTCAATATTAGCTTGTAAAAGAAAGAGAAAGTCATTGTTGTATTTATTTTCCAAAAAGTAAAGCAATGTATTTCTATTACCATGGAAAGGAAAATGTAGTTGTTTTATTTTCAAAACCCTTGTATTCATATTTACTTGTATTTAAATTGCTAAAGAAGAATGTATATTTTTCTCACTCTAGTTAGTGTTGCAAAGGAATGAAGGAATGTACTAAATTGTATATAAATCTTCATGATTTACAGAAGAAAAAAAAAAAATTAATTAAATGCAAGTTTTATGATATCTGCAAATAGATGTAGCTTATTACTACATGTTCTTTATGTTAATTTGTTGCTGCAAATAAATAAATCAGTTATATATTAATCCATGTATAGCAGAAATAAAAGCCTACTATAGTGGACTAATTCTATTAAAAAAAAATAACATTTAGTTTTAGGTTTATTTTGTTACCCAAAAAGATTACATTGTTAGTTGCTAATAGAATGCATTGTTAGTTTTTTTTTTTTTTTTAAATATGCCTAGTTGAGAGGCAAATAACCATATATAAATATATATATATATATATATATACATATATATATATATATATTTATATTTATATACATTTTAAGCATTAAGTATTATTTGAAAAATCTGTTTCTTTAAAAAAAAAAAATGATATATTTACAGATCTGATATTTCTACAGAAGAAAGGGAGAAAACTAGCCATCTTGTTAAATAAGCCATTCTAAATATGTATATATATATACACACTTATATAATTCTGTTTATGTGCTGAACCTGTCAATCTCAAAGTAAAATCTATATATATATTTGTTTTACCAACATATATACATATATATATATATATATGAAATCATTAAAAGAAAAACATGATATATTAATCTTCGCACTTTACATTTTTTTTTAAAGCACAAAAAAAAAAAACAACGTTTTTAAAACAAAGAGCATGTTCTGTATGAAGCACGGGGGCCGCAGCCCTTGGGTGGCGGTGCCCGCAACCCTTGGGCGGCGATGTCCGCAGCCTGCGGGCGGCACCGTCCGCAGTCCGCGGTGCCCCGCTCCGCCTTTCCCCCCCACATCGCGGGCAAACAAGCAAACCCTCCGCCGGATCTCCCTCTCCCTTCCCTCCGCTCAGATTTTCTCCTCCCTCCCTCCGCTCGGCCCTCTCTCCGCCCTTCTCCGTTCGGCTTGGCCATGGGATAGATGTTTCGGGCCGCCACTCCTTCACCTACACACACACTCACAAAGTTAAAAAAAAAAGATTTCAAACACACACACATAGCACAAGGAAAGAAGGGGAAACAAAAATAGAAGATAACATATTTGCCCTAACCCTAGTTTCGGGTTAGGGCAAACACACTCATGGAATTTAAAATAAGCATGTGTGTGGTTGGGGGGAATATTTAAAAAGGGATAATTTAAATAATAGAATAAAATCCCAAACCCCCCCCCCCCCTTGAATATATTCATTAACTTATAGATAAAATTTATAAGTAAGTAATTAAAGATATAAAAATAAAGGTGGGATAATTTTAATATTTATTTGGGAATTAGATTTGTTAGTTGTAAAAATAAGTTTGCATTTTTTTTAAATATTGACAAATGTGGAAGGAATTTTTATAAGATAATTTTTAAAGACTTAGGTAGATTAGACTCAAAAAAGGGGTATAAACATAATGATATTTGTAGGGGCAAGAGGGCCATTTAAGCGTAAATTATAACGTATTTTTAATTCATGGGGATTTTATTTTAATAAGGTGGTTTAATAACTAGAACAATTAAATTTAGATCCTAGGTGGCTAAGAACGATAAGATAAATTTGGAATCATTTAAATTTGAGATTATTCGTTATGCTTGAGATTTTAATTATTTATTAATGGAGATTAGTGATAACCCTTTTGGGAGAAATATTAGCTCGATGATGACTTAGTTAACTTTATCGCTAAATTGAACTTAATTACCTGATTTACACAAATATAGTTAAGACCAAACCAAGATGCATTATTTTAGTTAAGTAAGTCATTAATTAGTTAAGTATTTCAAAAAAAAAATTATTCCATTTGTGCCCAAAAGTTGGGCATCACAGAATGGTTGAAGGTGAGAATATCTAGCAATATGGTCAAAGGATAAAAGAGATAGTCGGTGAAATTAAGAGTGCAAGAGGTAAAGTGGAAGATTCCGTAGTGACCACTAAGGTACTAAGAACCCTGCTACCGGTCTATGCTATCTGAGTTGCAGCTATTCAGGAGATGAAGTCCATTTACAAAACTAAGGTAACTCTTGACTCCATCATTGGCAAGCTTACTTATTTTGAATTAAATGGTTATGATGGTAGTATACATAAATCCAAGTCTGCATTTAGAGATTCTATTTCTAACCCATTCTATGAGGAAAAGTAGAAATTCCAATCATAGTTATGAATCCAGATCCAGTAGAGAAGTTGATGATGAAGATATTGTAGTTGATCTTGAAGTATTGTTGGCCAAGCGGTTTCCTAGAGGTATAGGTAAATATAGAGGTAAATTACCTTTGAAATGTTTTGCATGCAAAAAGATTGGACACATTGTTGCTAATTGTTCTAATGGTGATAATGAGCACAAACCAGAGAAATTCAAGAAGTACAAGGGTAAAGGAAAAAGAGATTGTCTTATTGCTATTGTTGGTGGTATCACTGATGAGGAATCTGATGGTGATGCTAATGAAGACATTATGTTTGTAGCCATTAAAGAAGAGATGTCAGACTAGAAGGAATTAGTATCTAGGATGGATAACCCTAATGATTGGTTCATTGATAGTAGTTTTTCACATGACATGACTGGTGATCAGAGCAAATTTCTTTCTCTAAAGGAATTTGATGGTGGAGTTGTAAGATTTGGTAATTACTTACCCTGCATGGTTAAAGGTAAGGGAACTATTTCTCTTAATGGTAAGAGTAGTACATATGATGTCTATTGGGTTGAAGGTATAAACCACAATATTTTGAGTGTGGTACAACTCAATGACAGAGGATACCCATTGGAATTTAAAAATGGTATGTGCAAAATCTATGACAATAAAGGTGAACTGATTACAACCGGAAAGCAAACTAAAAGTAACTTGTTTACTCTTAATCCTAAAGTCCACAACTATTTAATAGAAAATATAAATGATAGTTGGCTTTGGCATAGGAGATTTTATCATATAAACTTTGATAACATTGTTAAAGTGAGTAATTCCAAGACAGTGAGAGGTTTGCCTCGGTTAGACAAAACGGTTAATGCTCTATGCAAATAATGTCAGTTGGGAAAGATGACATCCTCAAATTTCAAGAGAAAATATTTTTTAATGGAAGATTTGTTAGATTTGGTTCATACAGATCTTTTTGGACCAATAAGAACAAAAAGTATTCAAGGTGATAGATATTTTATGATCTTCACTGATGATTTCTCAAGGATGATGTAGGTCACATTCTTGAAGGATAAGACTAAATCTTTTGGTAATTTCAAGGCATTCAGGGCCTTAGCTAAGAAAGAGAGTGATAAGAAGACAAAGTGTCTGAGGACAGATCAGGGTGGTGAATTTACTAGGTATTATGAAGAAAATGGTATCAAATAATAGCTTTTTGCATCGAGGACACCACAACAGAATGGTATCACGGAGAGAAACAACTGGTCAACTGTTGAAGCTACTAGGACGATGTTGATACAAGTAGTTGTAGCGAAAACTTTCTAGAGAGAAACTGTCAGCACAACTATCTACACTATGAACCAGATTCTGGTAAAGAGAGGTAAGGACAAGACTCCTTATGAATATTGGTATGGTAGATCACCCGATGTTAGTTATTTTAGAATATTTGGAAGCAAATTATTTATTAAGAGAGGCTATTATATTAGCAAATTTGAGGCTAAAAGTGATGGTATATTTTTTGGCTATTTCACCAAGAGTAAGACCTACAGGTGTTTTAACAACCCAACATGAAGAATTTTTGAGAGTGCTGATGTTTGAGTGCATGAGATTCCTGAAGTCTCAGAGAAAACCAGCTCAGAGAAAAAGGATAAAGATACTTGCATTTTGTTTTTGGAACCAGAAACTATGAAATCTAAAACTAGCAAAGCAAATACTAATGTACCAGTTCAACCAAAATAGATAAATTCAGAAGAAGATGATGATAATGAAGAAGTTGAACCTAAAGATAATGATCATGTTATTCCAAGATATGTGAGACTAAATCACAATCCTAAACATATTATTAGGGATAAGGACGTTGGAGTACTAACTAGAAGAAGAATCAGAGAGAATTCTAGAATGATCTTCACTATTGAAATAATAACTGCTAAGGAAGCATTTGGTGATGATAATTGGGTTAAAGCTATGGAGGAGGAATTAGATCCAATTTAGAAGAACAACACATGGACCCTAGCACCCCAACCGGTAAATAAAAATGTGATACATACTATGTGGGTTTTCAGGAAAAAGTTGAATGAAGATGGTGTTGTAGTTTGCAATAAATGTAGGTTGGTTTGCAAAGGTTATGCACAAGAAGAAGGAGAAGACTATGATGAGACTTTTGCATGAATGGAAAGAATGGAAGGTGTCAGAACTTTACTTGCATTTGTAGCACACAAGAAATTCAAGGTATACCAGATGGATGTTAAGTCTACATTTTTGAATGGGATACTAGAAAGAGAAGTATATATTGAGCAGCCAAATGGTTATTCTCTGACTGATAAGAAAGACATGGTATGTGTTTACGGTGAAAATGGATAACAATAATAATGAAAGACTAAATGAATTCAACCACAAAACCCTAGCCTAACAACAACAAAGATCCAGCATAACATATGAAGATTACCTAAGATAATGTAAATCAAATGAAATCACAAAAATTATACCATCACATGTCCAATAGGGTTTGAATCTCCATTCTTCCTATCTCCATTGATCTTGCTTGATATATTTGCTATCATATTTTATGTGTACACAAGAGCTCAACAAAGAATGGAAATGTGGTTGCAAGTAGGCTTGATTGCATATGAAAGTTCGAAAGCGTAGTCGAGTAGTCAACCGAGGTTGATAATGAAGGAAGCATCTCCTTATATAGAAGACACTATAAGAAATGGAGGGATATGATTGAGAGGTGTAAAAGATAAATGGTCGGCAATGATTAGAGGGTAGGTAGTGTAGGAATTCAGAGATGAATGATATTTGTCATAGGTAGAAAAGGTTAATGAATTAATTAAATAAATAAAGATTTAATTAATTAATAGAAGAAGTGGGATCAATTAAATAAATAAAAGTATTTATTTAATTTAGGAAAAAAGGATAATTTAAATAAATACATGTATTTATTTAAATGAGAAATAAGGCTAGAAGAGGATAAATGAATTAATTAAATAAATAAAGATTTATTTAATTAATAGAAGAGTTAGGCTAAAATAATTAAATAAATAAAGATATTTATTTAATTAGACTGGACAATTTTAGGTGTCTATAGTATGCAGATTGGATAAAGCTTTATATTGATAAAAGTATGAAGTGAGAGCATGGTATGAAAGGATTCATACACATCTGATGAAGATAGGATTTCTGAGAACCAATGATGATAGTAACATATATCTCAAATCTGAAGGAGATAAAATACTAGTCAGTGAAGTATTTGTTGATGATATCATATTTGGAGGTAATGATGACATGAGCAATAGTTTTGCAAAGGAAATTAAAAATGAGTTTGAAATGTCTCTAGTGGGGGAAATAAAAATTTTCATAGGCTTGCAAATACAGCAAATGAAGAAAGGTATTTTTGTCACACAGTCTAAGTATGTGAAAGAGGTCTTGAAGATATTTCACATGAGTGACTATAAACCAGTTGGGACACCTATGGTTATAGGTTCTAAGTTGTGTAAGGAAGATGAGTCCAAATCTGTTGATGAGAAGGAATATAGGTCAATGATTGGAAAATTGCACTACGTTGTTCACAACAGACTAGACATAGCTCATGCAATTGGCATAGTTGCTAGATTCCAGAAGAATCCTAAGGAAACAACATATTGAATTACACACAGGCTATATGGATGAGGCACATTTTGGAAGGTTTTAAGATGAAGATTTCATAACCTATAAATATTTTATGTGACAATACAAGTGCCATAAATATTTCCAAGAACCCTGCTTTGCACGCACAAACCAAGCATATTGAATTGAAGTATCATTTTTTGAGGGAAAAAGTTCAGAGTAAAGATTTGATCTTAGAGGATGTTTCTACCAAGGAGTAGCTTGCAAATATTTTCACTAAACCTCTTCCTAAGACTACTTTTGAGTATCTTAGAAGTCAGTTAGGGGTTGTCCCTCTTCATGAAGTCAGTTAAGTATGATGTTGATTACATCAGTCCCAGAGCTACTTGCATAATTGTATAGAAGGATTGGTGTAAAAGTGGATGTATTCCATGGGGGGAGCATCAAGTTGCAGATTGTTGATGATGCATAGTAAAATTTGACATTACATGTTTACTTTCAATTTGGCACTATTGTCAAAGGGGGAGAAGAATTATGTGATTATGGGAAGGAGAACCAGTGACAAGTTGAAGACATAGAGAGCATGGTGAATACTTGGTAATGTAAACCAAGATTCCTATTCACAATCACGCAACAATCAATGGTGTTGATATTTGTATTGCCATCAATGCCAAAGGGGGAGATTGTTGGCATTTTCATGAAGATTGCATTAATGATATGTTATGTTGTCATTGATATCAATAAACCGGTAATGATATTGTTGATATTGTTGTAATATTGTTACTATAACTGGTAGGAAGAATTTATGGAGTGAACCGGTGTAAACCTTATCTATTGATGTAACCGGTAAACCTTACCTTTTGTTTTTGATAAACCCTAACCGATTAAGTTTGGTGAATTGGTTATATTGGTTTATGATGAGATGATGAGCAGTAAGGATGATGACACACATGATTATTGTATGAAGACAATTCCAAGAGATTTTGTCAAGTTGTTGTAATGGTGTTTTGTCTAGGGAATGAGAAAATGTATTGCATCTAATGCAAAGCACATGATGAGTTACTAAGTTCAATGAAGCGATGATCAAGGAGCAATCAAGGTTTTCTTGATTGATGTGCAGAGATTGCTATGTAATCCAATGGTCATACTTGAACTGATTTGTTTGTAATCTTGATGAGAGTTATATTTTTGTTTTTTTATTGACCTGATTGATTTGTATTTAAGGTCAATTAAGTTGTTTGGTTTTATAGAGTCGGCAAAGAGATAGACACATTTCAGTTGAGTGTGTGGTTGCTGAACTGGATGATGTATCTGCATTCTGAGTAAAGGCAAATAGGAGAATGAAATAGATCCGATCAAGCAAGTGTAGTGCTATTTAGATAGATCAACAAACTTTTGTTGTTTTTGAATTAAAATCCCCTAACCAGGTAAGCTCTAACAAGCTGGTGTTATTCAAATCCTCTAACAAGGTGGTCCATTAGATTGGATTTTCACATCCTCTACCGAGGTTACTCCTTAAAGGGTATTACTTTTAACAAGGCATTCATAGTCAATCCCTTAATCAGGTGATTCCTAATAGGATCAGTTCTTAACAGGACTTTTTGTAAAGCTTTAACAAGCTAGTCTCCTAACAGGGCAAACTTTAGAAGAGTTTAGATAGTTATCTTGTGAGTCTCATCTCACCATGGTTTTTACCTATTTTGGTTTCCACGTAAAAAATATTCATGTCAAGTGGTGAATGTTTTTGTGGTTATGTTTTCATGGTTGATTTACTTAATTACTTAACTATTTTTTGATAAGTCATGATAACTGGAAGCATTGAGATATGAAGAAGTTGTTTACTATTAATTTATTGTAAAAAACAACCAGTTTATCTTATGAGTTCTTATCTTGATAGAGCTATTATTCTAAGTTTACTTTTTGAGATTAATTTTTGATTGGTGAAGTTTATATCAGTTTTTCTATCTACTGATTCACCCCCCTCTCAGTTGTTGACCGAATACTTATTCTTTCATCATACCATCAAGCTGACAAGTTTTTAATGATGATGATGACATTTTAAGGCTCCTAACTTGTGTGGATTAGTATGAGGGTCAGGAGATTGATTTTGGTGCCTTTGTACAAACAATAGATGGGAAGGAGACAGTCTTGTGGAATGAGGTAATTCAGTTAAAGACAAATAAGATTTCGAAAGGTTTGGTTGTATTATAAATGGTGTTTAATAATCAAGATAAGGTGAATATTTCTACTACTACCCCACACTCTGAGGATGTAGAAGAGATTAACATTGGAATAGAAGGAGCCCCAAGAAAGGTGTATATTGGAAAGAAGATGTCACCCAAGGTAAGGAAAATGCTAATTGATTTGTTAAGAATATATAAGCATGTCTTTGTTTGGTCATATGATGACCTAAAATCTTATAGGGAAGATTTATTTCAACTTGAAATTCCTTTAAAAGAAAGTGCTAAGCCTTTCAGACAAATTTAAAGACCAATTTATCCAACCTTATCACCCAAAATGCAAGAAGAACTTGTCAAGTTAAGGGATGCTGGAATCATTAAGCCTATCAGGCATTCATCATGGGTACCTTTGAGAAATAAGAATGGAGATATAAGACTGTGTGTTGATTTTAGAAGTCTGAATATATCTTCATTAAAAGATAATTATCCATTGCCTAATATGGAAGCAATGTTGTAGAGAGTCACATGGTGTGAGCTTTTGTCTATGATGGATGGGTTTTCAAGGTATAACCAAGTAATGGTTAAAGAATCAGAGCAGTTCAAGACATCATTAACTATGCCTTGGGGTACTTATGTTTAGGTAAGAATGCCATTTGTGTTAACAAACACAAAAGAAAAATTCCAAAGAGCAATGGATGTTGTATTTTCTGACATTATAAATATATTCTTAGTTGTATATCAGGATGATCTAACAACTTATTCTAAGAAAGAAGGTGATCACTATGATCATCTTGAATTTTTTTTTAATAAGGTTGTTGAGTATGGAATATATTTAAACCCAAAGAAATATGCTTTTGGGGTGACTGGGGCTAGACTTGTCATGCCCAAACTTTTGGGCATGAACGGGATAATTTTTTTTTTTGTAAAATAACAACCTATAACATTAAATTTGTCTACATGAAATGCACTAACCAGTTTTGTCTTAACTATGTTTCGAGTTAACTCAACCACTAACTTAAGAAAGCAAAAATAATTTAAATAAATGCAGAATACTAAAAGAATTATATATTATCTCATCGATTTTAATCAATAAATTAATTTAGTCAATTAATTGACGTAGATAAAATTAATCTCCAAAAAAAACATTAATTGTTTTTTTTTTCGAGCTAAATAAATTAGTCCTAGCACTTAGTTTATAATGTCTAAAATTTATTTTAATCAATATTTAAAATGTGATGAACTAAATTGACTAAAGGGTCAATTAAATTCATAACGAAATTTGATCTATAAAGTTTAATCTCAACAACCTATATCTAGGTGGACTAAAAATATTCCCTATAGTCAAATAACTACCAAAAGAAATTAAATTTCCTAAATGGTTAACTCCAATATAATTTAAAATTTAAGACTTCATATTTAATTGTTTATGTAACATATATAAATTATGAATGTTAAATAAACCAATTAAATTGAAGTCAAATTTATACATCCGTAGTTTAAAACTATATATATATATTAAACACCTATATATTTATATGTGAGATTGATCCCCTTTTTTTTTTTAAACATACATCATTAACAAATAACTCATGAAAACCCTAACTTTATTATTATAAAAATGCCCTTTTTAATTTGTTTTCATTCTTTAATGCCTTTACACTTTTCGAATACCCTAGCCCATACTGGGTTAGGGTTTCATATTTTCTCTTTGTTGCAGGGGCCGATTGGCTAATGGTGGGGAGAGTGGTGAAGTGTATGGGAAGGTAGAGGTGTGGAGGCGGGTTGGAGGAGCGTCGGGCGGGGGCCTTCCCGGGCACCATTGGGTATCCCCACAGTGGTGGTTGGGCGCCGCCCACTGTGGGAATACACAATGGCGGTCTAGCCCTTCCACTGCAGTTATGCGCAGTGGGAGGCCCCGACCACCACTATGGTGTCCCACAGTGGTGGCCTCCGTGTCGTCCACTGTGTGGAGCCATAGTAGCGGCCTGAGCTGCCGCTGGCCCATTGTGAATACAGTGGGTTTGACCTTTCCCCTCGAAAAAACCCTAGTTTCTCTTTTTTATTTGTTTATTTTATTTTATTTTTATTTTATTTTATTTTATTTATAATATATATATATATATTACAAATATAAACACATTTTTACATTTATAAATGTAGTATATATATATATATATATATATATATATATATGTATTAGATGCATTCGAAACCCAGGTTAACTCTACTGTGCAAAAATATAGATATTGTATTTTTTTTAAAAACTTTTTTAAACAAATTGATTAAAATATTCTGATTTAAATCAATTTATTTTTTTTTTCTTATTTTAAATACCATAAATCAGAGATAGACTATTTAACTATAGATTTAATTTCTGCAAATAAGTAAATGACAGAATTTAAATAAATTTCAACAGCAACTATATTAATCTAAAATTATTGGAATTTAACCTTAGAGATAGCCATGATGATTTTTAAATTTATTATCTACAAATAAATAAAATGATAGATTTAAATAAACTATTTTTGCACTTTCATAAATAGATCTAAATGTTTTATTTCGAGCCTACTACATACATGCTAATCTATTTCATTCTTTTCAAATTTTTTTTTTTTTTTTTAAATGCATAAAGGGATAAAATAAATTTCTTGCTTTTCAAAATTTTATATACACAACAAATATTATTTTCAGAACTATAGGAACTAAATCTAGAAATACTCATTTCTTTTCTGCACTATAGCGTAATAAAATATTACATTTCTTTAAAGCATATTTAAAAGACACTATAGTCAACTTTACAAATGGATCTCTCATTTCTATTAAATGAGGACCTTAAAATTAATAGATACATTTCCTTTCAAAATAGGTACAACATTTAGTTTCCCTTTACATTGCTACAACTTAAGATATAAAAGATTCCATTTCCAAATCTTTTCTGCAAACAAATAAATCCAGCAACTTCTACTTGTCCTTTTTTTTTTTCTTCCAAACAACCTACAAATAAATCATAGGCTATGACCATGGAGTGCTCACCTCCCAGCCTAGGCTTACTAGAAGCCACCCCTGAGATTGGAGAACCAAGCCCTAGACAGGTTACACACATACAAACACAACAAGTAGGGGAAAACAATCACAACAACATATTCCCAACCAAGGCTAGAATTCACCACACAATGTGATGTCTTTTCAAGGGTGGTAGTGGACCAAACACCCTAAGGAGACTACAAGACTGGTAGAACACAAAGCCACCTCATGGAAACCAAAGATATATCATAAGTATAATAACCCCACATCCTTATGCCCCCCAAGGCATTCATGCCATATTTCCCTCCTTATGACCCCCAAATGCACAAACAGACCATGCAACAAGGGTCACAAATATATCCCTTGAGATCACTCTTAGAACGAGAGCCTTTCACTCGAGGGCTATCAAACTTCTACCACCCATAAGACCATCCTCTCTCCCAAGAGTAGGAGGCCTTGCTACTCCCAAAGCACAAAAAAATACATACAAGAAATAAACTATAGAACACAAAATAATTTTCACAAGGGAAAAATACAAGAAAACCAACCTTTACGTACAAGCAAATCTTTTCAACATAACATGCAACGTGAAAGAAACACAAGGAGAAGTTAAACCAACCTTCAACCTACCCAAAGGTATGCTAGAACTAGTTTGAGGATGAGCAGCCCAAATCCACTATTCTTCTTCCCACACTTAGCCAAAATTTTGAATCCAAAAACTAAACTTTTCAAAATGCCTAGTCTCAAAAAATGGAGAGTGGGTGATTACCCGCAAAATCTCTCATTCTTGCCTAAGAAAACCTCAGTGAGAGTTCTCAGAGGTTTCTAAAATTGAAAAAGGGAAAAGTCAAAAAAAGATCAAAAGAGATCTCTCATCAAAAAGGAAAGTTAACTAACCTAGATGATGCCTTCTAAATTCAATTTTCGCACATCTTAGAAAACTCACTTTTTGGGATGACTAAACAGTCACATGGGAATATACACATGCCTAAAAACACTCCTAACCCATAGGTATGCCTTATGGACTTTAGGAAACACCTTTAAAATACCCCTAGGAGTCCATTTGACCCCTTTTAAACCCATCTGAAGTTAACTTTCGGGTCAAACCTAAGTTGACCACCCCAAATATTCTCTACCCAAGGAAATTTTAGAATCACATTCAATTATTTGAAAAAGCTATAGCTGAACAACTCCCTTCAAGAGACAAGTTAAAATTCAAGACATAAATTAACTCATGTGTCAAGTGACACAATAAAATACATTACAAAATTACACATGGAAATTGTCTCTTGTTGGATTTAAATAAATCAACAATAAAATTTAACACACATGCATCACTCACTATTACAAATAAAATACGATACATATGGGGTGTTGTCTCTCCAAATAAACAACCCCTGGCTTTACAAATGTATATAGTTCTAGGTTTGGTTCTCCATAATGTTTCCATGGTCACATGGATAATTTTCCTGTGCATCTCAATTAAACATTAGTAATTCCAAATAAACTCATATAATATCCACACATGAATGAGAATACACATCAAACACTCTTCATGCAATTTACATTTAAACAAATCGATATACCTTATATCCAAATAAATTGACATAAGCAATTATCATAATCCACATAATTTTGATCCATACATAAAACATACATTCCTATTTCTATCATCATAGTAAAGTCCTGCAAATCCAATAATGACATACATCATCTCAAATTTATCCTATTCTAGAATCATATAGAGTTCTGTATCATAAAGCATATAAATAAAGCATCCATATATATCATTGTTATCCAAATCATGAAATCATATAAGTTCTAAATCCATAATGCATAGAATAAAGCATCCATAATAGTCTCAACATGAAAATCACTGAAATGCTAGGATGAGTCGAGGTAGGGCCTCACAAGACTATTGGGTCACATTATTTCAAAAGATGGGGTGAGGATTAACCCAGAGAGGGTAGTAGTAATTGATAAAGTCCCTCAACCTAAGATAGTGAAAGGTATTCAATCTTTCTTTGGGAAGATTAATTTCCTTAGAAGGTTTGTGACTAACTTTGCTGAAATTAGTAGACCTATTTCTAAGTTGTTAGAAAAGGGTTCAAAGTTAGAATGGGAAGGAGAGCCAACCAAGGAATTCCAAGAAATTAAGGAAGCTATTAAACATGCACCTGTTTTGAAGAAACTTGATTATGGGAAACCTATGCAAATATTCTCGTTTGCATCTTTTCATGTTTTTGTTGCACTCTTGATGCAAACGAACTCAAAGGGTTTTGAACAACCCATAACATGTTTTAGTAAATCTTTGCAAGCTGCAGAGTTGAAGTATGATTTAAATAAAAAATAGGCTTATGCACTAGTAAAGGCAGTGAAATCTTTTAGGAGTTATCTGATGGGAGAAACAGTGGTTGCTTATGTGCCTAGTGTTGCAGTCAAAGACATCTTCACACAACAGGAAGTATCCAAGAGGAGATGTAGATGGATCAATAGGATCCAAGAATTTAATATTGACATCCAAATCACTAAGTTAGTGAGAGGACAAGGATTGGCTAAATTAATGGCTAAAAGCAACTTGGATGCCAATCAGATAAATTTTATATAAGAAGAACATAGAGCTTATCTCTATGATATGGATAATTGTGAATGGTATGTTAACATAATATGTTTCTTACAAAAGATGAAATGTAATGAAAGTATGAATGATAACAAGAAGAGGACATTGAAGTTACATTCCATAAAATATGTTATTGTAAATGGAAAACTCTGGTGGAGAAACAATCCTGGTGACATGTTAAAATGTGTGGACCAAGATCAAGCTCAAAAACTACTGACAGAAATGCATAGTGGGGTATATAGAGGGCATTATATGGCCAAAACAAATCCACATAAAATATTGAGAGTTGGGTTTTGGTGGCCAACAATCTTCAAGGATGCACATCAATTAGTCAGAAAATGTGATCCATACTAGAGGTTTTAAGGAAAGTTGAAGTTTTCAGGAAATTTTCCATTGAAACCTATAAATGTGCAAGCTCCATTTCAGCAGTGGGGTATAGACTTTATTGGAGAAATAGCGTGTAAATCCAGTGATGGTCACTATTGGATCTTAGTGGCTATGGATTATTTTACTAATCGGGTTGAAACTATACCAACTAGAAAAGCAACAAGTAAGGTGGTGATTTATTTTCTCATAGATAATGTATTGACTAGATTTGGATGTCCGAAAAGAATAGTCTTAGCTAATACCATGAGTTTTAGGTCAAAGGAATATAAAGATTTTTGTAGTAAGTATGGTATCCATATCTCATACTCATCACCTTACCACCTGCAAGGAAATGGACAAGATGAATCAAGCAATAAGAGCTTGATGAAAATTATTAAAATAATCCTAAAGAAAAACAAGAAAGCTTGGGATTCAAAGCTAAAGTTGGTAGTTTGGGCAGATAGGGTAATAGTTAAAAAAGAAATAGGATGTGCTCCTTTTGAATTGGTGTATGGTATACATGCAAGGTTTCCCCACAATAATCTAATGCAAATGTATAAGTTTGTCCAAACTTATGATGAAGATATAGATAATGATATGTAGTTGAGGGTTGAAGCTCTGATGGACTTAGATGAAACTAGAAGAAAAGCTAATACCAAAAATGCAAAATTATAGATGCAAGTGAAAAATTTGTATGACAAAAGAACAACTCTAAGAATTTTTTAGGTTGATGATTTAGTTCTGATGTGGAATGCCAGGTTAGAAGACAAAGGAAAACATGGCAAGTTTGATGCCATTTTTCTTGTCCCATTTTTTATCCAGAGTAGGGAGGGAGAAGATTCACATTTTCTCCAAGATATAAATGGTGATACTCTTGAATTGCCTATTCATGGACAATTCTTGAAGCTCTATTTTTCTTAAAGTAGTTGTTTTCCATGAGCATTAGATTAGGTCGTGTACATAAGTAGAGTAGTTTCCTTTTCTACTTCAGTTGCCCTATCTAGGTAACTTCCCTTTTTGGTCTTATCTACAATGGTTTGTTCCACCCGAGATTATAGTTTCTTGCATCATTCTCAAGTAATGATAGTCCCCAACCAGAGCCAGTGATAGTCCTGAAAATGACTATGCAAAAAAATTTCATGTCTTAGTCAAAATATTGGTAATTTTGGATTAATTATGTTCTGTGTCCTATGTTTCATGCTTGGGGTTTAGGGTTTTATGCATTTTTAATTAAGTCTATTAAAACCCCTAAACCTATTCTAATTTGGTGTTACCTTTTTCCACTTAAGTTTGAGGGTCTTATACCATTAGCGGGGCAATGTATTTTCCTAGGCATTGAGTTGTTTCTATGGCAGACCCCTATTAATTTTTCCCAAGTTTGAGTTTTGATTTTTCTTATGGGCAGGTCCCCTTTTAATATTTCAGAGGGTGCATTAAATTTTCATAAATCTAAACTTTATTATTCTACCGGTGTCATTGTCATAAAGTCTAAATTACTAAAGGATTTCCCATTTGTACGTGCAAGTAATGGACGAAGATCTTTTAATCACAATCAAAAAGGTGCTTGATGTTTAACTTGTTAAGACTAATGGTCACTATGGTAGGGAGATAAAGCTTGAGTAGATCTAACAACCCTTACAACCCCATGGTCAAAGATGCATAAAGGATAAGGACTATAGCATCACAAGATGATGTCGTGTGTCCAAGGTGTGTCAATGTGAGCTGATGGTGGGGCCATTGACCGAGATGAAGTGGATGGTGAGTGGGAGATGTTGTGTCATGCCTTGGATGGGTCCACTTGCCACATATGATGGTCATTATCAGTTTTACCAATGCAGATCGTGTGATATGCCAACATGGAGAAGATCAACGGTCCTATTTTAAACTTAATTTAAATACAAATTCAAGTCATTTCTTCGCTCGTGCAAGAATTAATGATGGACAATACTATAACTCTTTGTTCCAAAATGATAATAAAAACATTTTTAGAGACATTTTGCACTCAAAAAAGCATTTCAGAGCTGATCGAAAGGTGATTCTTGAGCTCGAGAAGATTGGAATGAGTTCTTGTAATGTGAAATCATGGTTTGTTTGGTGCATATAAAGTCGCAAGTTGTTAAATCTTTCTTCTATGTTTTTAGAGTGGTTGAAGTGCGAATTATGTGAAGATTGTAGGGAAAAGATTGTAAATTTCTCTAGGGTTCAGAATTTGGCAGAAAGAAGTAAGAATTTGCAAATTTTTGTGTTGTAATTGATATTCTCATGTTAAGCCCTAGTTTTCTTCTTTTCTTTGTAAGTAATTCATAAAAAAACCCTAGTCTAGCAAACTGGCTTCCCTGCAAAACCACTCTGGATAAAAATAATATCTGAAGAGAAACCTTTTTGATGATTTTATCGGTCAATTAAAGCCCTCAACCAATGATAGATATCAAGGGTAGAGACTTTTTTAGGGCAAAATCCTACCTGAGAAAGGTTATCTGATAAACCATACTACATTGCAGATGCTAGAGTATTAATGACTGGGCCAAAAATATTCAGATTGTGATATGTACAGAGAAATTTGTAGTCCCCACTTTCAATTACCTGGTAATATGACTTGGGAAAGTTGGTAGTGTTGAATGTACTCATGGATGTTGACCTTCTCAAAGTAGTTGCAGATAGGTATGACCCTATTTTGAGGGTTATAAGGGGAAATGAGGGAGAGATTTTATTGACAATTAGGAGGGAGGAATTCCAAGAGATTTTTGACTTATATGAACCTTTTGCTACCCTGGTACACATAGATTTGAATGAGTTAAATGAAGAATATCAAAACATGAAGGGTTTCATTAGAGATATCCTCCTTCGAGCTAATTAGGCAAAAGTAGGAGATACAACTTACCATATTGGCCCTAGTTCAGAGGAGCCTTTTCCTATTGGTGCTTTTGCAAAATATTTTCAATCCACTTTCTTTTCTCTATGTTAGATTTTAGGATTCAATCCTATTACAATCATGCCACCTAATTTAATGTATATGGCTATAGAAATTCAGCATCCAAATTTTACAATGGTTTTTTACTTTGCCCCATACCTTGAAGACAAGATTCATGAGGGGTTGAAAGATATTAAGAATGGTGTATTCAACACTCATTTATATTGGTATTAATTGCTAATGCACATGTTCTTATATAGAAATGTAGATTAATTTGTGGTCACCATGAAGCTTAGAAGAACAATTGACAACAATGAGGTGCCAGTGCAGCTTTGGAGCATGGGTATGTCTTGGGACAGGCTGGAGGGAAGTTTTAAAAGGTTTGACATTAATTTTTCTTCTAGGTTGAGGTAGAGATTAACAGTGAATCCAACAAGGATTTCCACATAGCTGCATGACTTTATAAGACCTAAAGATAGGTTGCCACTTTTGAGGATTGAGCACAATTGGGAGGACATTATCCCTTATCTTGTTATTATAGTAATCAGAGTTTATGGCTTCCCTGGTGAGCCACATGTATTATGTTTTAATGTTCCTTTAAGATTTGTTTTTGTTGAAGTGCTGTAGAAAATAGGATGCATACATGATAAAGAATTGAAAGGGAGAGGCAAAGGGACTATTTTCCCTAATTATACTATTATTTCACATTTTTTAATTATTAAAGGGGGATATGTGCATTTTGATAAGCTTTTTGCACCATATCATTTAGCGGTCAGCTTAGCTAGAGATAGTCACCTTGAAGTGTTTTATAATATGTCCAGTGCAAGAATTAAAGGAGGTCCAACACCCCATGAGCATAACTTCCTTGGAGATATAATAAGGAATGAGTTTGATTTCATGACTCAAAATTGGAGGAAGGAGAAATGGATAGCTTTTAGGAAGCTATGGGATATAGTGCAGAAAATGGATACAAGCTATGATCTATTGAGAGAGTTCACTCCATTTATACCAAAGTTGATTTGTATGATAAACAATTTTGATGAATTAATTTTTACATTAAAGGAAAAGAGAACTAGACTTGTGGAAGTCCACAATCAGCAGGTTGAGAGAAGAAATGTACAACAACCTATACCCATAACACCAGAAGAGGTAGCCTTGATTGAACAAATGAGAAGAAGGTAGACCTAGTTATGAGCCTTCTCGAAAGAGAGTAGGAGAAGAAAAAAGTAGTGAAGAGGAGAGTAACAATGACATTGAAGAGTTAGTAAGGAGAAAAGGAAAGAAAATAATGAAGATAGAGCCACCCCCAAAAGTACAAGTAAAACCTTTTAAAGGGGTCAAGATCATTGATCTTGAAGAATCAAACAAGAGTCCCTCACCACCACATGTGCCTCTTTCACCTCCAAGGAAGGTTGAAGAACAAAGAGTGGAACAACACATTGAATAACAACAAAAGGAGGATACCATTGTAGTGATAGATGAAAATATGTAGATTGGTATTCCTCCTTTGCCACCAACATTAGAATTGGACATCACTCCTTTAGATATTCAAGGTACAACCTTCAAAGATGCAAGAAAGGAGGCATGTGATAAGTTTCTTGAGGATGAGGATTTTGTGAGAATCTCGACCTTCTTGAAATTTATATGGAAAATGAAAATAGAGGAATACAAAAGGAGAAGTTCTAAGAGAAAGGCCCAAATGCAAGAAAGCTCTGACCAAGAAAATCAAGAAGAAGTCAAGAATGAGATGATGGAAGAATTCAAAAGAATCACTGTAGATGAAGGCATTATCATCATAAACAAGGTCGGGGTATTAACTCCACCTAAGTGGGATATAGAAGATGTAGTGTCTTTGGATGCCATTAGGAAATCAAAAGAGAAACAATTCAATTAAGAGGAAGAAGCAAAGTTGGCATTGAAAGGATTGGAATTTGTAGATGATCATGCAACCTTTGCAATATGGGCATTAGAGAAGGGGGCTAGAAGGCTTGATATCAATGATATAAATCCAAACTTGAGGGGAAGCTTCATCATAAAAAGAACCTTTGATACATCAAATGTTGAGCCCTAAAAGTTAGCTATTGATGTGGCCAAAATGGCCCATGAAACTTCTAAGAGGGAGGCCATGGAAAAATAAGAATTTATGAAGAAGTTTGAAATGATTTTCAATGATTATAATGTAGTTCAAAAGAAATGTGTGTGTACTGTTTTGATGCCAATAGCTAACAAGATGAGAGGGGGGGGTGAATCATACAACCTTAATCTTCAATATTTTCAACAGATTCAACCTTAGTTGATAGTTCTGATACTTAATGTAAAGTACTGATACCAATAGCTAAAAAGATGAGAGGGGGGGGGTGAATCATACAAACTTAATCTTCAATATTTTCAACAGATTAAACCTTGGTTGATAGTTCTGATACTTAATGTAAATTATTGATGCCAATAGCTAACAAGATGAGAGGGTGGGTGAATCATACAAACTTAAACTTCCATAAAATCAACAGATTCAACCTCGGTAACTTATGCTTCAGAAATATAACCAAAAAACTGCTAAACATGCAAACTCATAAACACATAATCATCACAACACATATAACACTAGATTTAACGTGGAAACCCAAATAGGGAAAAACCATTGTGCGATTTTGGACTTGTTGAGTACTATTTTTGAAAATAAAAATATATAAAAAATGTATGTTTCCATAAGCATGAAAACTAATGGATATTTCGACTAGCAAACTGTATCGAGCATTGCAGAGGAAGTTTCATCGAAAGAGGTGTTTTCATCGACACAAGCACTAAGCAAAGGTATTTTGGCAAAAGGTTACCTTCGATGAACGTAGAAAACCACTCATCGATACTCTAAGTTTCATCTAAAAAGTAAAAACAAAAAGGCAAAGGGGTGATTTCGAAGGAATGTCATTACCGAAGAAACTCAAAAGGCATTCATCGAAATACAAGTTTTCATCGATGAACGTAGTGTCAAACAAAAGTAAGGCTGTTTCATTGATAAAGAAGGATATCGATGAAAAAGGGATATCGATGAACGCGCATAGGCCTTCACCGAAGAAAGAAACTCATCGAAAGTATGACATCGATGAAACTTGCGAGCGACTTATCGAAAAAGGGGTCTATCGATGAAAGAGTGATTTCGATGAATCTTTAAAGCGGCCTCTCGACATGAGCTTTTCACCGAAACAATAATATCAAAGAAAATGAGCTTTCGATGGAAGATTCAAACACTCGGCCGAAGATAAGGGTTTCATCGATAACTTGAGATATGAGAATTTTGAGCGCACTGTACTTCCCGCGAAAGAGTTAAAGGCCCAATTGAAGAGTGTCACATCTGCAATTAAGTTTAAAACACTTGAGTAGCCGTTGTAGATGCAGAACATTAACTGTGCACAAGTTGCCCATACGATTACAGTTGAGCTGAGTGAATTTTCGTAAGAATCAGATCGATGCTAAAAGATTGAAGGCTACGAAGAACTTGCAGAGACTTGCAAGCGATAACCAGAGAAGTTGAGCATTCACCAAGTAGGTATTGTCTCTCTTATTTTACTGTGACTATGGAACCTTCGTCTTCTTCTTCTAAAAAGAGTAGAAAAGGAAAAGAGTTGAACCCTAAAGAGAAGCCCAAAAGACAGAAGAAAGAAGGGAGAGCTCTGACTCAGGACTTATTAGACCAGTGTCCATCGTCTAGTGTAAGGTCAAAAAAGATCAAAAGTGAAGAAGAAGGATTAGAAGACAGATTTGAGAACTTAGGAGACATTTGGACTGAGATAAGAGGGCATGAATTATTTTTGTTTTGTTACAAAAGAAGGGATGCACCTGAACCCATAAGCAATCTATGGAAGAAGAATTTAGGCAAGTTAGTAGTCCCAAATGTGTTTGTAGATGTAGAATTAATGAAAGCTCTGGTAGATTGCTACAACCCAAGAACCAAAACCATATGTGATTATAGAGGGAATACATTAGTAGTGATTAATAAGAAGACTATTGATATGGTTTTTGATTTGGACTGGGAAGTAGAGGAGACTATCGACATGAAGAAACTTTCACAGGAATTCTTTAGTTTGGAAAATATCTACAGGACTTGGAGGCTACCTATTCACAGGCCAAAAGTGGGTGGGTCATTTGTTCAGTTTGGCAAAGATGACAAGGTGTCGTTTGATGTCAACCACTTCCATCCATATTTCAAGTATATGTATTATGCTACAGCCCAAGTACTAGGCCTAGAGGCTCATCCACTCATGGATATTGGGGTTATGGTTCTATGTGCTGATATACAATCAAAAGACCCTAGGTCATTTGATTTTGCCACTTATGTTGCAGATGCCTTGAATCATGGGCTGGAAAAATTGAAAGGAGACCTTGTGAATGTTCATTTTTCATTATACTCCATGTTAATGCATATTCTTCTCTATTGTGGACAAGAAATTAACTTCTGGCCAGAAGAGTTCAGCATTAGGTCTTATGATAAGAATGGTCTGAAGAAGTCGGTTCAGTTGTGGGTATCAGCATGAGACCAGAGGTTTATGAATAACCAATATTGGCATTTTCAAGAATACTTTGTGAAACCTCTCAGTGCGGCTTTTGGACAGCACAGGGATTATACTTTGTCCCCTGAAATCAGGAGGTTCCTCAGGGCAAAGGATTTCTCTCCAGAAACACAGATTGAACATAATTGGGGTGATTGGTATTGCCAAGATAATCACACAGAAATAAGGGTATTTGGATTTGAAGGACGACCCCACATGCTTCCAATTACGGTACCAAACAGAGTGGCTAGCTTGGAGATTATAAGGCAATTGTCTATTGCTAGTGCTAAACATTTAACTGATTTTGGTAAACAATCTATTGTTCCAGGTTTATTAGTTTTCTCTGATTTCATTGTCAAAAGTTCAAAGAGTTATCATTTATTACAGAATAAATTAGATTACTATGGCATGACTCTGAGTGAGCCTAGGGAGAATTTTGATCCTGAAGGATATATAAGAGCTGCCAGAGCCTCACAGAAACTCAAAGCTGGGATACACATGGCCAAAATGCCAGACGACCTAATTAAGAACCTTGAACGAGAGGAGGCCAAAGCTTTAAAATGAAAGAGTGAGTTAGTCTGGGAGGCCTACAAATGGAAAAGGGCAAGGGGAATGATAGATGGAGACCTAATCGGAAATCTCCAAGATCCTCTGGAAGTAGCTAAAAGGCTGCTTCAACATGAAGCAAAAATTATGCACAGAGTGCCTTCGCGATTCCTTCATTTTATTAATACTGAGAAGGACAGTCAGCCCCTAGCTCACATGTCACCAAAGTCGACTGCCAATAGTATCCCACCTGATTCTCCTAGAGAGGATTATCCTCCTGGTTTCGAAACAGAAATGAACATGGACACAGGAGAAATCAACATCAAGGATGTTGTTGACATAGGAATGACTGAGCATGAGGACTTCGTTGCTGATGATGGATTCGCCTCCTCTAGGGAATTCCTTTCATTTTTATACCAATACAAAGGGGCTCATGTCAAACGAAGCATGGCTGGAAGACCAGAGGAGGAACAGATGAAGAGATTACAGGATGAAATTGATGTCCTCATGAAAGACATGACTCCTGAAAAGGGGAGGAGATTATTAAAAGAGGCCGGTGTAATCATCTTCTCTGGTTGGGATATCAATTCGGCACTTTTATTTGATGGCTTCTTAAAAAAACAAGATTTGAATCAACAAGTGTTGCCCCAGGAGATAGACAAACTGTTCCTAGGCTCTGGATATGATCCAGACAAGAAAGCTCTCCTACAGTGGGCACTATATCCAAAGGGGAAGAGGCCTATCATTGTGGATATAGAAGAAACCTTTGGGCATCTCATGGTTCATCAGGTTGGAAAGATTGATCCTAGGGTCACTGCAAAGCTCAACTTGGATGTTGCAAGATTGAACTTGGACCAGACAAAGTTTTTGGTCAGAGAGAACGTTACATATAAGGGACTATATGAAAAATCCAAGGAGGAAAATCAGAAGCTGCAGGCAAAGGTATTGCAATTAGAGACAGGGACTCCTATCAACGAATACACCTCATACCCCGCAGGACACAGCTTGGATGACGTCTCTGATGCTCTGTACTGGAAGTATCAGGCAGAAAAGGCCAATAAACGCGCAGACAATGTCCAACAAAAGATGGACAAATTGGTCAACGACATTATAGGACATCGGTTTAACACCATGCTCTTATAGGTCGAACCATATTGGACAGTTTACACTGGAACGATAAAAGTGCTAACAGAGCATGAACGGTTAAGAGCACGATTGCAGGAAGTACTAAGCAATGTCGATACCATGTCACCAGAGGAAAAGGCTGAGGGAAACACGTATATGGACAATCATGTCAAACTCAAGGATACGCTGAGGAGAGACTTAAAAGAATTAGATGATGATAAACCCGTTGGAATGCCTTCCGTCTACAAGGAAGGAGAGGTGATATCCTTGGAGGATCTGCGAAAAGAACTCATCAGCGTCAAGGATTGGGCCTTGTCAAAGATTGATCGGGGTAAGGATATGGCCCCTACTGTCAACTAGATAATATTCAAGTATCTGTCGCTGGGGGATGAATTGAAGAAGCAAACTCCTCGAATCAAAACATTCAAAGACGATGATTACATTCATCATTTGGGGCTCTTAAATCTCTTTTTACTTAAGTTTAGAAATATCCAAAGTTAATGATTAATATTGTAAAGGGTCGTGTCTCTTCTTGAAGAGTTTTCATCCTCATATATATATGAGAATGATTTTTTGTAATGTAAGGTGATAGATATTAGATAGGATTAAGAGCGAAAGAACGACAGCCTGTAAGTCTTCTGTGTACGAACTATAATGGAATACAAATCTTGATCAATTGTTTCCCTGCATATGTGTTGTGGATTATTTCATTTTCTTTTGGCAATCGTCTGTGATATTGTCTGATAAAGATAAGGTTATTCATGTTCTTAAGATCAAATCTATGCTTTATGTTATAATGTTGCAACAAAAGTTTTGCTCGCGGATTGTAATTGTTCCTTGCAAAGCTTAATTGACTGGTCCCTTAAGGGTAGGGTTAAATTCACTCAATTAGCATATAGTATAAGCATTCATTTGGTTTTAACAGAAATAGTAACTGACAGGTTCATAAGGGATGAATTAAAACTATCTCACAGATTCGCACCATAAGTCCGGAAGAAAATTGTAATGACTCTGCAACCCAATTAATGAAGAAGGCACTGGCTAAATTACAAATTACCCTCATCATTTCTTCATTTTGACAGCTATAGAAGTAATTAAGAAACATAAAGCAAACAATTATCATAACAACAATCTTGAACTCGTCTGCTATATCTCCATTCAAGGAACTCATGCCATTTCAAGATTAGGAGATATCAGATTACGATAACATATCTGCTATAAAAAGCACCGTTTATTGGAGACATTCAGTGAATAGGTATACCCGCCTAGGTCCTGCAGAGCCTAAAGTGAGAGAGTAAGCAACCAAATAGGTTCACTCTACATGTTGGCCAAATCAATTGGAGGGTTTAACCATAGGGACTGGCATTTCCTTAGAACGTATCCAACCTATTGATTTGAGACCCAACAGATTGGCGACTCTGCTGGGGAAGAATTATTAAGACTCTGCTGTGGGAGAGAACTCAGAAGAAAAAATAACACATATCCTCTAGGAAAGAGGTGGCGACTCTGAAATAAGAATATCAATGCATGGAACAAGATCGGTTGCAAAAGGACAATCTTTATCCCAATTAGATTTCCCTCAACGAAAGAACAAAAATAAAGAACCCATGAATGATTCCATGAGAGAAAGATACAACCAGTATAAACATGAAAGTAGCCAACATTTGCCCTTAAAAGAACAAGATAGAACAACAACTTCAAGCCCGGTGAATGAAGATTTGGTTGCAGCATATAAAGCTCAAACGGGGCGATGTCAAATTCCCCCTGGTTTTGAAAATCATGAAGCATGGTCCAGACAATACACACCACCTCCATCAGGATCAAGTATGGCAGACCCTGCAGATAGATTCACAGATTTAACTAGACAAATGATGGAGGCAGCTGCTGAGATGAGAGATTCAGGAAGGACTCAGGAATGTCTGGAGCTGTGTGCCAAGTTGGGCATAAATGTTGGTGAGGATGACTTTAATAAAGATGTAAATAACTACAAGAAAACATATGCTCAGGGAGTGGGTAAAACAAAAGGTAATGATTTCAAAGCTTATGAGAATCCCTTGTTTGGTTGCAAAAGGAATGATCATGTGCAATCAAGTGCACCACCAGTCCAGCAAAATTCACATACTCATAATTAGTACCCACCCCTTGGTCAATTTTATAACCAACATCCACCCCCTAATCAGTTTCAATATCAACACCAGAATCAATACCCTCTTCCTTATCAAAACCAAATACCCTTGTATGGTAATGTGAACCAAAACTTTGGGAATCCTCATGGAGGGCATGGACTGATAAATATGGAGCAAATGAGGCAGTTTGATTTTTCAGGAATGATAGTATACCCATATCCTATCCCAAATGAAATCAGGACAGTGATACCAAGGTTCACAGGAAGTAATGCAGTTTCAGGTGAGGCTCACTGTAAAGCCTTTGACGCAGTAATTGAGGATTTTGGGTTACCATATGAAGATGTCGAGATCAGGTTGTTTATGCAATCATTAATAGAGGATGCAAGAGATTGGTTTAGGACGTTGCCTGACGCATCCATTAGAGATCTTGCAGGATTCAAAGATTTGTTCCTTGAGCAATATGGAGACCATAACAGCCCTGAGTTTGCTTTGCACGAAATCATTAGTATAAAAAAGGAGCAAAATGAATCAGTGATAGATTTTAACAAAAGATTTAATAGGGTTTTAAACAAAATCCCCAATAGGATGAAACCAGTACCTGAGGTGAGCATTCTATATTATATCAATGCTTATGACAGTAAAACAAACTATGAGCTAAGAACCAGAAATCCTAGAGAACTCCGGGATGTTATGAAGGATGCTATTATTATAGAAAACAACAGAAAGGCTGCTAGTAAAGTTGGAAAGAGAGAGGATGCAAGGTTATACAATCCTAGAGCACCCAAGGCTAATAGAGATGAAGATAAGCTTGACAAAGTTTTAAATGCCCTGAAGGATTTATCTGTAAGAGTAAACAAAACAGAGAAGCAGCAATACTACCGTCCTGAGAGACCTAGACTACATGACATGCCTTATAACACCACATGGAAGGATGGAAAACCAGTAGACAGGAACCACAGAGACAATCAACAAATTCCAGATCCTTTAAAAAGAACAGTAAATTATACTCAAGACGATGACATGTGGTGTTATGCTTGCAATATGCCACACGCTTCTTCTTTGTGTGCAGTAGCAAAAGGATTGCAAGAGGAAGAGGATAGCTATGAAGAACATGTGGATGATTCAACTATTAATATGATATCATTTAGTCAGGAAGGAAGGTCAGATTCTATCAATATTGATCAATGCTCTGTCTTGCCTGTGACCACCAGCAAAAATGAAAGTGTTAAGCTCAGAATCCCTACGGAGGAAGAAAAAAGAAAAATTACAGCTTATGCTGTTGCACAAGCAAAAAGGACTTATGATTTAAGGAATAGGGTGGTGAATCCAGAGCAAGGTAAACCTACTAGTCTTTTTATGAAAGAAACTAATGAGACACTCAAGCAAATGAACAAAGGAGCCATGATTAAGGAGGTTGTACCGAAGAATAACAAGAAGGGTCCTAATGTTCAAAAGGAAGAAACAGTAAAACTCCCTTCATCACAACACTCTACCTCATTTGATATCTCAACTGCATTAACACAATTAAAAGTTTCTATTCCATTGATGGAAATAATGAGGTTTCCTGAGTATAGAGAAAAAACTTTGGAGATGATTTCAGGTGTCCAAGAAGAAAAGATTAATGAACAGAAACAAGAGGTCCCAACAAGTGACAACAATGAACAAATGGCTCCAGTTATATACTTAGGGTCCACTATAACTAAAAACCCAGCACAAGTAGACCCATTTTATCTCACTCTGGTGATAAACAACAAAAGGGTGAAGAACTGTATGATCGATTCAGGAGCAGCCATAAATGTCATGCCTGTTGGGGTGATGAAAGAATTAGGATTGAAAGTTGATACTACCTTTGGGAAGTGCTATGCCATGGACAATAGATCAGTCCCAGTGGTTGGTATCATGAAGGATGTAGAGTTCAGATTAGCAGCCTGTCCAGAAGCATCATATAAAATAGATATCACAGTGGTGGATGTTCCACCAAATTATGGAATGCTGTTGTCTAGACAATGGTCGAATATGATTGGTGGATATGTGCAGCTGGATTTATCCTATGCTACAATTCCAATAAATGGACAGGAAATAAAAATTGATAGGGAACCTCGGTCCACATATATCATAGAAGACATGGAAGAAACAGTGAACCAAGTATGTTTTTTGCAAACTGATATGGACAACTTCCAGGTACAGTTGACAAAACCTAAATTTAAAGAGTGGATCCCCATTGAGTCATGTCTAACTAAAAAGGATGGTCAGATATGGAAAATGTTCTTTGATGGGTCTTGCAGCAAAGAAGGGAGTGGGGCTGGAATCCTTTTTATTTCACCCACAAGGGAAACTTACAAATACTCTTTCAAGTTATTATTTGAATGTACAAATAACATCACCGAATATGAAGCTCTACTCACTGGTCTTAACATAGCAGTCAAACATGGAATCAAGTTGTTAAGTGTCTTTGGTGATTCAGAACTAATAGTCTCACAAGTAAAGGAAAGATATGCCTCAAAACACTTAAGACTGAAACAATACAGGAATGCTGTATGGGATACCATGGAGCTTTTTGATGCTTTTCAGATAACCTGGATAGATAGATCAAAGAACATCATGGCAGATTTTTTAGCAAATATTGCATTAAAAGGCAGTGATGTAACGCTAACTGGGATATCTGAAGTAGAGATGAAAGTAAGACCGTCTGTTCCTGATAACTTGTATAATTGGCAAGTGTTTCAAGATGATGCAGATCTGCTAAACTTTTTACAGTGTGTTGATCATTATCAGGCTCAAGCTATAAATTTTAATGACTTTGTGGAAAAAACTGAAGGTGAGGAAACTTTATTTGGACATGAAATTATACAACTAAAGTCAAATAAATTACCAAGAGGCCTAGTGGCATTAGAAAGAACTTTTAATGCTCAAGATGTGATTGAAACCAAAGGGTCAGCTGTTAAAGAGAGTGATGTTGAACAAATCAACCTAGGAAATGAAGGAGCCCCTAGAAATATTTTTATTGGAAAAAAATTAACTCCTGCTATGAGGCAACAACTGATAATGTTGCTAAAAAGATACAAACATGTGTTTGCATGGTCTTATGAAGATCTCAAAGCTTATAGGGAAGATCTCTTTCAACATGAGATACCACTTAAGCCAGAGGCTAAGCCATTTAGGCAAAAGCAGAGACCTATTAATCCTACATTGTTACCAAAAATGAGGGAAGAAATTATAAAGATGAAAGATGTAGGAATAATTGAGCCATGCAGATACTCCACATGGGTTTCTAACTTGGTACCAATCAGGAAGAAAAATCGGGATATTAGATTATGTGTAGACTTTAGGAATCTAAACATATCATCTCTAAAGGATAACTATCCATTGCCAAATATGGATAACATGCTACAGAAGGTAACAGGGTGTGAGTTGCTGTCTATGATGGATGGATTTTCAGGTTACAATCAGGTGAAAGTTAGAGAAACTGAAAAATATAAGACAGCCTTCACAACTCCATGGGGCACCTATGTCTATGCATGAATGCCATTTGGATTGACCAATGCTGGAGCTACTTTTCAGAGGGCAATGGATGTGGCTTTTGCAGAATTGATTGATGTAATCATGGTAGTATACCAAGATGATCTGACTGCGTACTCAAAGAAAGCTGATGATCACTGTGAACACCTTGAAAAGATATTTAAAAGGGCCTTAGAATATGGGATTTCCTTGAATCCTAAAAAATGCCACTTTGGTGTTGAAGAGGGAAAGTTACTTGGACACATAGTATCCAAGGAGGGAGTAAGAATTGACCCTGAAAGAGTAGCAGCTATTAATGAGGTTCCCATCCCCCGAACTATCAAAGCCATTCAGTCATTCTTGGGACAAATTAATTTTGTGAGAAGGTTTATTTTGAATTTTGCAGACATAGTGAAACCTATAGTAAGGATGTTAAAAAAAGAGGCCCAGATAGATTGGACTGAAGAAGCAATTGATTCCTTTGTGGCAATCAAAAGGGCAATTACCGAGGCACCAGTACTAATTTCCCCAGATTTTGGTAAACCTTTTATGATATTCTCATTCGCTTCTTGTCACACTCTAGCAGCAGTGTTGTTACAGAAAAATTCAGAAGGGTATGAGCAGCCCATTGCATATTTTAGCAAGTCTCTGAGCCCTTCAGAAGTAAAATATGAATTGAATGAAAAGTAGGCCTATGCTTTGGTCAAAGCAGTGAAATAATTTAGACCATACTTAGTAGGGGCTGAAGTCATTGCTTATGTCCCCAATGCAGCAGTAAAAGATATCTTTAGACAAACTGAGGTCACGGGCAAAAGATGCAAATGGATCAATCAGATACAAGAATTTAACATTGAGCTTAAAATTTCACAGGTTATCAAAGGACAAGGGCTGGCCAAACTCATGACAGGAACTGAAATTGAAGAGTCTGGTGTGAATCAGGTTGGATGGGAAGAAGCTAACTTTAGTATTGAGAAAACAACATGGTACACTGATATCATGTATTACCTTAAGCACTTAAAATGTCCAGATGCTATGACCGATAGTCAGAAGAGAGCTTTGAAGCTAAAATCAGCAAGATATGTGATTATCAATGGGGACTTATATTGGAAAAATAGAGATGGGATATTGTTATTATGTCTAGACAGCTACCAGGCAGACAAAGTTCTTCATGAAATGCATGATGGGGTTTGTGGTGGCCATTTCTCAGCTAAGACTACAGCACATAAAATATTGAGAGCTGGATATTATTGGCCGTGTGTCTTCAATGATTCTTATAGATATGTCAGAAAGTGTGAAGCTTGTCAAAAGTTTTCAAACAAAACGAAGTATCAAGGATCGCTCCCATTGAGACCAATGTTGGCTGAGGAACCATTTCAACAGTGGGGAATAGACTTTATAGGGGAAATATCAAAAAAGTCCAGTGGAGGACACAGGTGGATATTGGTTGCTACAGACTATTTTACCAAATGGGTGGAGGCAATACCTACCAGATAGGCCACTAGCAAGGTGGTGATAAAATTCTTAATGGAGAACATTATTACTAGATTTGGTGTTCCTGCAAGGATCATCTCAGATAATGGCATGTCCTTCAGATCAGAGGAATTCAACACTTTTTGTGAAGAATATGGCATTAAGATATCACATTCTTCTCCTTACCACCCCTAGGGGAATGGGCAAGCTGAATCAAGCAACAAGAATATCCTAAAGATCATTAAAAAGATGTTGGGATAGAACAAAAAAGCATGGGATTCGAAGTTGAATCTTGCACTATGGGCAGACAGGATAACTGTGAAAAAATCCACAGGAAAGTCTCCATTTGAATTGGTTTATGGCAAAAGGGCCAGATTACCTTTGGATAATCTCTTGCCTGTACATAGATTTATGATTCAAGAAGAGATAGATGTTGAAGATCCATCACAGGAAAGGATAATGCAGTTAGTGGAACTTGATGAAGTCAGGGCAGAAGCTCAAAGGCAGAATATCAGGATTCAAAATCAAATGAAGAGGTTGTATGACAAGAGGACATCAAACAGAAAATTTTGTGTAGGAGACTGGGTTTTAATGTGGAATGCCAGGAATCAAGACAAAGCCAAGCATGGTAAATTTGAAGCCTTGTGGATCGGCCCATATGTGATCATAGACAAAAAGGGGGAGGATTCTTATTTGCTTCAAAACGCGACAGGGGAGGTCCAAGAATTGCCAGTACATGGGCAGTTCTTAAAGAACTTCTTCTCCTGAAGCATTCTATATCACCTATACAGTAGATTAGGATCCATTTCCATTGTAAATATCATTATGTTTGCGTTAACTAGAGATTCTAGATTCTTGAAGACATATTCAATATGCCTCCATCCTCAGTCAGAGCCGCTGTTGAGCACTATTTTTGAAAATAAAAATATATAAAAAATGTATGTTTCCATAAGCATGAAAACTAATGGATATTTCGACCAGCAAAGTGTATCGAGCATTGCAGAGGAAGTTTCATCGAAAGAGGTGTTTTCATCGACACAAGCACTAAGCAAAGGTATTTCGGCAAAAGGTTACCTTCGATGAACGTAGAAAACCACTCATCGATACTCTAAGTTTCATCGAAAAAGTAAAAACAAAAAGGCAAAGGGGTGATTTTGAAGGAATGTCATTACCGAAGAAACTCAAAAGGCATTCATCGAAATACAAGTTTTCATCGATGAACGTAGTGTCGAACAAAAGTAAGGCTGTTTCATCGATAAAGAAGGATATCGATGAAAAAGGGATATCGATGAACGCGCATAGGCCTTCACCGAAGAAAGAAACTCATCGAAAGTATGACATCGATGAAACTTGCGAGCGACTTATCAAAAAAGGGGTCTATCGATGAAAGAGTGATTTCGATGAATCTTTAAAGCGGCCTCTCGACATGAGCTTTTCACCGAAAGAATAATATCGAAGAAAATGAACTTTCGATGGAAGATTCAAACACTCGGCCGAAGATAAGGGTTTCATCGATAACTTGAGATATGAGCATTTTGAGCGCATTGTACTTCCCGCGAAAGAGTTAAAGGCCTAACTGAAGAGTGTCACATCTGCAATTAAGTTTAAAACACTTGAGTAGTCGTTGTAGATGTAGAACATTAACTGTGCACAAGTTGCCCATACGATTACAGTTGAACTGAGTGAATTTTCGTAAGAATCAGATCGATGCTAAAAGATTGAAGGCTGCGAAGAACCTGCAGAGACTTGCAAGCGATAACCAGAGAAGTTGAGCATTCACCAAGTAAGTATTGTCTCTCTTATTTTACTATGACTATGGAACCTTCATCTTCTTCTTCTAAAAAGAGTAGAAAAGGAAAAGAGTTGAACCCTAAAGAGAAGCCCAAAAGACAGAAGAAAGAAGGGAGAGCTCTGACTCAGGACTTATTAGACCAGTGTCCATCGTCTAGTGTAAGGTCAAAAAAGATCAAAAGTGAAGAAGAAGGATTAGAAGATAGATTTGAGAACTTAGGAGACATTTGGACTGAGATAAGAGGGCATGAATTATTTTTGTTTTGTTACAAAAGAAGGGATGCACCTGAACCCATAAGCAATCTATGGAAGAAGAATTTAGGCAAGTTAGTAGTCCCAAATGTGTTTGTAGATGTAGAATTAATGAAAGCTCTGGTAAATTGCTACAACCCAAGAACCAAAACCATATGTGATTACAGAGGGAATACATTAGTAGTGATTAATACGCAGACTATTGATATGGTTTTTGATTTGGACTGGGAAGTAGAGGAGACTATCGACATGAAGAAACTTTCACGGGAATTCTTTAGTTTGGAAAATATCTACAGGACTTGGAGGCTACCTATTCACAGGCCAAAAGTGGGTGGGTCATTTGTTCAGTTTGGCAAAGATGACAAGGTGCCGTTTGATGTCAACCACTTCCATCCATATTTCAAGTATACGTATTATGCTGCAGCCCAAGTACTAGGCCTAGAGGCTCATCCACTCATGGATATTGGGGTTATGGTTCTATGTGCTGATATACAATCAAAAGACCCTAGGTCATTTGATTTTGCCACTTATGTTGCAGATGCCTTGAATCATGGGCTGGAAAAATTGAAAGGAGACCTTGTGAATGTTCATTTTTCATTATACTCCATGTTAATGCATATTCTTCTCTATTGTGGACAAGAAATTAACTTCTGGCCAGAAGAGTTCAGCATTAGGTCTTATGATAAGAATGGTCTGAAGAAGCTGGTTCAGTTGTGGGTATCAGCATGGGACCAGAGGTTTATGAATAACCAATATTGGCATTTTCAAGAATACTTTGTGAAACCTCTCAGTGCGGCTTTTGGACAGCACAGGGATAATACTTTGTCCCCTGAAATCAGGATGTTCTTCAGGCCAAAGGATTTCTCTCCAGAATCACAGATTGAACATAATTGGGGTGATTGGTATTGCCAGGATAATCACACAGAAATAAGGGTATTTGGATTTGAAGGACGACCCCACATGCTTCCAATTACGGTACCAAACAGAGTGGCTAGCTTGGAGATTATAAGGCAATTGTCTATTGCTAGTGCTAAACATTTAACTGATTTTGGTAAACAATCTATTGTTCCAAGTTTATTAGTTTTCTCTGATTTCATTGTCAAAAGTTCAAAGAGTTATCATTTATTACAAAATAAATTAGATTACTATGGCATGACTCTGAGTGAGCCTAGGGAGAATTTTGATCCTGAAGGATATATAAGAGCTGCCAGAGCCTCACAAAAACTCAAAGCTGGGATACACATGGCCAAAATGCCAGACGACCTAATTAAGAACCTTGAATGAGAGGAGGCCAAAGCTTTAAAAGGAAAGAGTGAGTTAGTCTGGGAGGCTTACAAATGGAAAAGGGAAAGGGGAATGATAGATGGAGACCTAATTGGAAATCTCCAAGATCCTCTGGAAGTAGCTAAAAGGCTGCTTCAACATGAAGCAGAAATTATGCACAGAGTGCCTTCGCGATTCCTTCATTTTATTAATACTGAGAAGGACAGTCAGCCCCTAGCTCACATGTCACCAAAGTCGACTGCCAGTAGTATCCCACCTGATTGTCCTAGAGAGGATTATCCTCCTAGTTTCGAAACAGAAATGAACATGGACATAGGAGAAATCAACATCAAGGATGTTGTTGACATAAGAATGACTGAGCATGAGGAATTCGTTGCTGATGATGGATTCGCCTCCTCTAGGGAATTCCTTTCATTTTTATACCAATACAAAGGGGCTCATGTCAAACGAAGCATGGCTGGAAGACCAGAGGAGGAACAGATGAAGAGATTACAGGATGAAATTGATGTCCTCATGAAAGACATGACTCCTGAAAAGGGGAGGAGATTATTAAAAGACGCCGGTGTAATCATCTTCTCTGGTTGGGATATCAATTCGGCACTTTTATTTGATGGCTTCTTAAAAAAACAAGATTTGAATCAACAAGTGTTGCCCCAGGAGATAGACAAACTGTTCCTAGGCTCTGGATATGATCCAGACAAGAAAGCTCTCCTACAGTGGGCACTATATCCAAAGGGGAAGAGGCCTATCATTGTGGATATAGAAGAAACCTTTGGGCATCTCATGGTTCATCAGGTTGGAAAGACTGATCCTAGGGTCACTGCAAAGCTCAACCTGGATGTTGCAAGATTGAACTTGGACCAGACAGAGTTTTTGGTCAGAGAGAACGTTACATATAAGGGACTATATGAAAAATCCAAGGAGGAAAATCAGAAGCTGCAGGCAAAGGTATTGCAATTAGAGACGGGGAATCCTATCAATGAATACACATCATACCCCGCAGGACACAGCTTGGATGACGTCTCTGATGCTCTGTACTGGAAGTATCAGGCAGAAAAGGCCAATAAACGCGCAGACAATGTCCAACAAAAGATGGACAAATTGGTCAACGACATTATAGGACATCGGTTTAACACCATGCTCTTACAGGTCGAACCATATTGGACAGTTTACACTGGAACGATAAAAGCGCTAATAGAGCATGAACGGTTAAGAGCACGATTGCAGGAAGTACTAAGCAATGTCGATACCATGTCACCAGAGGAAAAGGCTGAGGGAAACGCGTATATGGACAATCATGTCAAACTCGAGGATACGCTGAGGAGAGACTTAAAAGAATTAGATGATGATAAACCCGTTGGAATGCCTTCCGTCTACAAGGAAGGAGAGGTGATATCCTTGGAGGATCTGCAAAAAGAACTCATCAGCGTCAAGGATTGGGTTTTGTCAGAGATTGATCGGGGTAAGGATATGGCCCCTACTATCAACCAAATAATATTCAAGTATCTGTCACTGGGGGATGAATTGAAGAAGCAAACTCCTCGAATCAAAACATTCAAAGACGATGATTACATTCATCATTTGGGGCTCTTAAATCTCTTTTTACTTAAGTTTAGAAATATCCAAAGTTAATGATTAATATTGTAAAGGGTCGTGTCTCTTCGTGAAGAGTTTTCATCCTCATATATATATGAGAATGATTTTTTGTAATGTAAGGTGATCGATATTAGATAGGATTAAGAGCGAAAGAACGACAGCCTGTAAGTCTTCTATGTACGAACTATAATGGAATACAAATCTTGATCAATTGTTTCCCTGCATATGTGTTGTGGATTATTTCATTTTCTTTTGGCAATCATCTGTGATATTGTCTGATAAAGATAAGGTTATTCATGTTCTTAAGATCAAATCTATGCTTTATGTTATAATGTTGCAACAAAAGTTTTGCTCGCGGATTGTAATTGTTCCTTGCAAAGCTTAATTGACTGGTCCCTTAAGGGTAGGGTTAAATTCAATCAATCAGCATATAGTATAAGCATTCATTTGGTTTTAACAGAAATAGTAACTGACAGGTTCATAAGGGATGAATTAAAACTGTCTCACAGATTCGCACCATAAGTCCTGAAGAAAATTGTAATGACTCTGCAACCCAATTAACGAAGAAGGCACTGGCTAAATTACAAATTACCCTGATCATTTCTTCATTTTGACAGTTATAGAAGTAATTAAGAAACATAAATCAAACAATTATCATAACAACAATCTTGAACTCGTCTGCTATATCTCCATTCAAGGAACTCATGCCATTTCAAGATCAGGAGATATCAGATTAGGATAACATATCTGCTATAAAAAGCACTGTTTATTGGAGACATTCAGTGAATAGGTATACCCGCCTAGGTCCTGCAGAGCCTAAAGTGAGAGAGTAAGCAACCAAACAGGTTCACTCTACATGTTGGCCAAATCAATTGGAGGGTTTAACCATAGGGACTGGCATTTCCTTAGAACCTATCCAACCTGTTGATTTGAGACCCAACAGGACCCACTAAGAAATATACTCTTCTAGAGTATGCTCAGTTAAAAGCAAATCCTATTAAAGATTACAAACACATTGCTAGATGTGACCCAGTTAAGGGATTTCCCTTAGATCTGTTAGGATCTTCACTTTGTTAGAAGTGACCTTGTGAAAGGATTTCAAGCACTCATTTAGAATGTTACCTTGTGAGAAGGTTTACAAATAAGACTGTTAAGTCCAATTAGTTAAGAGATTTTCTGTCACTTACAAAATAACAGTAATAAAAATCTATTTGCAACTTCACATCTAAAATGCTAAAGGAAATTCTTATTTGCTCAAAACAATCTAGTCATAGGACTTATCTTGTCTTCTGCTGGGCTCCTTACTTTGTTATTCAAACAGGTCTTCAAGCTTCTATGCTCGGTAATCACTATGTAGCATCCCTGTGCTTACACTTGCCCGCATACATTGTTTACCAACAATTTCTTATTTATAAACAATTCTCAATGCTTAATCACCTTGATCACATTTCCCATGATCAATCTTAGCCATCAAATCTTCATTCTTGACTAGGTTCAATGTATCCTTCGATCTGAAAACATTTTACCTTGCCTCGAGACTTGCAGTCCTTTCTTGGAACTTGCACAAGGTTATTGTGGTTCAATCTGCGCTGTAGATCTTCCTGCCGATTTTTCATTGCCATAGATCCTTAACAAACTTCATGTGTGACATTCCAATCATTTATACATATCCAGCTCATCATTGCCCTTCATTAAATAATGCATGTATTCATCCAATGCGCTCTGTCATAACTCAGTTGCAACTCAATAAATACTAAACTTTACTCGATAGACATTCCGCCTTCATTAACCGACATTGATAACCTTAGGGTTTACCGACTAGGTTCCTTAGGTTTTATCAACTAGGTTCTTTGCTCACTGACATAGTATAGTATTAACCTTACAATTAACAACACATGTAGGATATCAAAACAATCTAAACATCATGATCTCATCATTGTCTAACTTGGTAATAGTTGCCCATTGAATAACTTATTTCTCTCCTTTCTTATCACATTCATTTTGTGTCACTTACCAACCACTTAATTCTCTTCAAATCAATCTTCTCAAGGTATGGCAACATCATACTAAATCAAAAAATCAATTTCTTGACATTAATGACAAAATAATGTTATAAAGATAGTTATCATCATTCTTCAGTTATATCAAATAGTCTTCAACAACCTTCTCAATATCCTTAATGAATATCAACTATCTTTCTTTCTACTGAAATGGCAACAATCTCCCCCTTTGGCATTGATGGCAAAACCAATAATTAAATGGTAATACCAACAAGATATTCAAATTGATTCAGATTCAGATTGTTGTTAGACTTCTCGTGTTAACCTTGAGCCATAGACTTCTTCTGAAAGTCTTCTCCCCCTATCATTAGGCTTTAGTTATCTTCTTCATTTAGGATTTTTACCATTTAGTCTTCTCCCCCTTTGACAACAATGCCAAAAAGTAAAAGAACTAAATCTTTATTTCTTCCTTTGTGAAGTGATTTGCCTTGTTGTGTATCATCTCAGTCTCGATCAGAGCAGCTTGTCTCTATTCGTTATTTCCTGCATAACTTTAGGTGACCTCCTAAAGTGTAAATTCACATCAATTCACACATAATATTCTATAGATTCATCGAATTGATGCTTTCACCGAACTCGGTCAGTGAGTAGAAGATAGGGGTAGGACCCCTAACTTGCTTCTGAGATACTCAAAAGTGTCCCTTGGCAGTGGCTTTGTGAAGATATCTGCTAATTTCTCCTTTGAACTGATATATTCCAGCACAACTTTCTTCTCTTAGACTTCTTCTCTGAGATAATGATACGTTATAGATATATGCTTTGTCTTGGAGTGCATTATCGGGTTCTTTGAAATGTTAATGGCACTAGTATTATCACATAATATAGTTACTGGCTAGGTAACTTTTTCATTTATACCTTCCAACAGTTGTTGGATCCATGCTATATTGGTACAATTCAATGTTGCAACAACATATTCAGCTTCTGTTGTTGACTATGAAATACATCCTTGTTTCTTGCTAAGCCAACTTACTAATCTTTCTCCCAAAAAGAAAGCTCCACCACTTGTTCTTTTCCTATCATCTATGTTGCCTGCCCAATCAGCATCAGTATAAACTTTTAAATCAAAATCATTTCTCTTTTCATATACTAAGCCATAATCTTTAGTGCCTCTTAGGTATCTGAAAATTCTCTTGATTGCTGTCATATGGGTTTCCTTGGGATCTGTAGAGAATCTGGCTACAATACCTACTGCATGTGCTATATCCGGTCTACTATGCACAACATATTGCAACTTCCCAAACATAGATCGTTAAAGTATCTCATCAACAAATGCAAATTCATCATTCTTTGATAATTTATAGTTAGTAGTCATAGGAGTACTTACTAGTTTAGAATCCTCCATTCCAAATTTCTTCAATATTTCCTTTATGTACTTGGATTGAGTAATGAAAATCTCATCTTTCATTTGCAATATCTGTAAACCTATAAAATACTTTATCTCACCGATTAATGACATCTCAAATTATTTGCTCGTTTCATTTCCAAAGTTCTTGCATAAGGAGTCATTACCACAAAAAATAATATCATCAACAAATATGGTTGAGATTAGTATACCATTGTTCTCATCATTCTTCATGTACATGTTGTTGTTTTCACTAGTCCTTATAAAACCAATCTTGATCAAATAAGAGTGCAATCTCTCATACCATGCTCAAGGTGCTTTCTTTAGACCATATAAATATTTGTTTAATTTAAATACCTAATCTTTACTCTTGTCTTCAACAAATCTTTTAGGTTGTTCAATGTAAAATTCTTCTTCTAGTATACCATTCAAAAATGCAGATTTAACATCCATTTGATATACCTTGAAATTTTTGAAAGTAGCATATGCCAACAATGTTCTTACTCCCTCAAGTCTAGCCACAGGTGCAAAAGTTTTACCATAATCTATTCCTTCTTCTTGAGCATAACCTTTGCAAACTAGTTTTGCTTTGTTGTGAATGACCTCACCTTTTTTATTTAGCTTGTTTCTAAAAATCCACTTAGTACCAATTACATTTTTGTCCTTCAGTCTTGGGATTAGTGTCCATGTGTCATTCTTCTTGATTTGATCAATCTCTTCTATCATAGCATTTACCCAATCTTCACTTTTAAATGCCTCTTTTACTATTCTCGGTTCAAATTCAAAAATTAGACATGTGTTCTATCTTAGTTTGTTCCTTGTCATCACTGGATCATCCTTGTCTCCTATAATCTGACTTGATGCATGATGTCTTCTGACATATTTGGCTAATATAGGCTCGGTAGGCTATGTATGATCTTCTTCATCACTCGGTAACTAGACATTCTCTTCATTTTCTTCAGCAACTTTCTCGGTAGGACTTCTCGGTTGAACATAAACAAATTCTTCATAATCTTCTGGTTCTTTGGAATTTCCTTCATTATTTCTTTCTGCAAATGCATCAATTTTCACATTTGCACTTTCTACTATTTTATTAGATGATTTGATCAAACATTTAAATGCTTTACTTCTAGAAGAATAACCTAGAAATGTTCCTTCTTCACTTTTTTGATCAAACTTTCCATTTATGTCATCTTTGTGAACATGGCATCTACTTCCAAAGATTTTTAAATAACTTACATTAGGTTTCTTGTCACACTAGATCTCATATGGTGTCTTCATAGTTCCTTTCATCAATTGAACTTGGTTCAAGGTGTAAACTGCAGTGTTGATTGCTTCTCTCCTAAATGTTTGAGGTACCCTCTTTTCTATTATTAGGGTTTTGGCACAATCCACAATTGATCTATTTCTTCTCTCAACTATCCCATTTTGCTGAGGTGTTCTTAGTGTAGACACTTTCCTTTTTATACCATGATCATTGCAGAATAAGTTAAATTCATCAAAAGTGAACTCTCCTCTATCAGATCTAAGACATTTCAGTTGTCTTCCTATTTCATTTTCAACTCTTGCCTTGTACCATTTGAACATTTGAAAAGCTTCTGATTTTTCTTTTAAAAACATAACTGACATCATCCTTGAGTAATCATCCACAAATAGTATGAAATATTTATCACCATAATAACTTTGAACTTTCATAGGACCACAAAGATCAGTGTGTACTAGATCTAAAATTCCTTTAGAAGTGTAGAACTTACTTGTAAAGCTTGATCTTGTCATCTTACCCATCTGGCATCCTCGGCATATAGCATTCTCAAGTTTTTCAAGACTCGATAGACCTCTTACTCGGTGCTTCTTACTTATTTTGATCAGATTATCAAAATTTACATGACAAAACCTTTTATACCATAACTAGGTATCATCTATCTTTGCATAAAGACACTTGTTCCGAGTTGAGTCAAGATGAAATGTATTACCTTTTGTTTGTGTCCCTGTAGCAGCTAACTTTCCATGCTTGTCATGAACTTTGACAATTCCTTTCTGAATTTCTATTCAGTATCCTGTATTGTTTAGCTATGCTACACTCAACAAATTGTATTTCAATCCTTCAACCTAGTATATATCATCACATTTAGCATTGTCAAGAATTGTTATAGATCCTTTACCTTTCACCAAACATGGTGCATCATTACCAAATCTTACATAGCCTCCATCATAGTCTTCTAATTTAACAAACTTGTGTTTATCACCTGTCATGTGATGTCAACATCCACTGTCTATGATCCAAGAATCATTATTATTTATGTGAGATACTAGGGCTTTCTCTTCATACTTTTCTTCATCAGATCCATCTTTAATAGCCACATAAACAACTTCCTCAGTATCAATTTCATCAAATTTGTCACTGTTGGATTCCTCATCAGATATTAAGCATGTCTTTCTATCTCTCCTTCTGAAGTCTTGATGTCCTCTATATTGGTTGTCTTTCTGCCTGTCTTCTCAGTAATCTCTCTTTTTACTAGATTTTCTGTCAGGACAGTTAGAAGTCATATGTCCTATTTTATCACAATTGAAACATTTCAAAGGTAGCTTTCCTTTATACTTACCTTTGCCTCTCGGCAACCTTCTGGCTAATAATGCTTCAAACTCTTCTTGCTTCTTTATTTCCTCATACAATTTGTGCACTTTTTCCATGTTCTTTCGAAATCTTTCACTTGCTCCACTATGACCCCCTTTAGAGTACTTACTCATTCTATCATTGTAATCATCAGATTCACCAATATGAAAAGAACTGAATGTAGATTCAATTTTATTTACCGAAGACCCACTGTTATCAAAATTACTTAACTCAAATGCATGTAGCTTACCAATAGTAGCATCCAAAGAAACTGGCATGTTAGGTATAGACCTCAATTCATTGATTGCAGAGGCTCGAATAGCATAAGTAGGTAGAATGGTTCTCAACAACTTACTTGTTATATCCTTCTCTTCAATAGTTCCCTCTGCTCCTTTAATTTGATTTACAGTCTCATTTAACCTTGTACTATATTGGGTTATGTTCTCACTTTCATTGATTCTCATGGATTCAAGTTGTCCTCTTAGACTATCTACTTTTTCTCTCTGAACATGTTCATCATCGCCATTTACAGATATGAGCTTAGTCCACATTGCTTTTGCATCATTACAGCTTTCTAGATCATTAAACTCTGAGTCGGTCAATCTGATGTTATTTCAATCATAGCTTGAATGTGTTCTTGCTTTGCCTTTATCTCTTACAAGGTCATAGGGTTGGTCCTCAGTGCAATGTAATCATTCTCTAGATAATATGTTGCATATTCTCCAATTCTTGATAGGTTTAGCTTCATCCTTTTCTACCATGTGGAGAAACTTGACTTGTTTAGCTTTGGTGCATCCCTTTTATACATCTTCGGATCTTTGCCTCAAGTACCTTTAAACTTTTCTTCTGGAGTCCAAGGCTTTGATACCAATTGATAGTTCTAATACTTAATGTAAAGTACTGATGCCAATACCTAACAAGATGAGAGGGGGGGTGAATCATACAAACTTAAACTTCCATAAAATTAATAGATTCAACCTCGGTAACTTATGCTTCAGAAATATAACCAAAAAATTGCTAAACATGCAAACTCATAAACACATAATCATCACAACACATATAACACTAGATTTAACATGGAAACCCAAATAGGGAAAAACCATTGTGGGATTTCGGACACACTAAGAAGTATACTCTTCTAGAGTATGCTCGGTTAAAAGGAAATCCTATTAAAGATTACAAACACATTGCTAGATGTGACCTGGTTAAGGGATTTCCCTCAAATCTGTTAGGATCTTTACTTTGTTAGAAGTGACCTTGTGAAAGGATTTCAAACACTCATTTAGAATGTTACCTTGTGAGAAAGTTTATAAATAAGACTATTAAGTCCACTCAGTTAAGAGATTTTCTGTCACTTACAAAATAACAGTAATTAAAATCTATCTGCAACTTCACATCTAAAATGCTAAAGTAGATTCTTATTTTCTCAAAACAATCTAGTCATAGGACTTATCTTGTCTTCTGCTGGGCTCCTTACTTTGTTATTCAAACAGGTCTTCAAGCTTCTTGGTGCAAGAGCACCTAGTTGAGCAAACTCCCATTTTTGTGTATTTAATGCTTTATTATTTGTAAATTCTTGTGTTAGGTTAATTATGTTGTTTTAGGTTGTTTTGGGTCAAGTTTAGTGGTTTTGATCTCATTTTGGGCTCTAGAGATTGAGTTGTACCTTTTAGGCCTTGAGTTGACAATTTTTGGCAAAAATGTCCAATATTGCCAAAAATAGTTTTCTAGTGCTTTCCAAAGCATTGGAACATGTTTTTTAGATATTTTTAGGCATTTATAAGTTGTTTAGACAAGTTGATAAGGTTAGGTTGTGAAAAATGCATCTTGGAGCAAGAAAAGTTGTCATTTGGGTTGAAAAGTTGTCAAAAGTTGTCATTTTTGGGTTTTTCTTGCAAATTGAAGTTATGAAAGCCTCATGTCCATACTAAGGATTGCTAACCAACTATAAAACCTATAAAATGCCTCCTTTTTCCTTGGAAAGGGTTGGTTATTGTTAAAACAAAAGGTTTTTCAATAAAATCAGAAAATAATTGCTTTATGATTGGTTTTTGTATCTTTTAGAGCAATGGTACGTACTGTACCCTCTCAATCCATATTGTACCTTTGGAAAGGTGTTCATGGTACTTTTTTAATGTTTTTTAGTTGACTGTGGCATTGGTTTCTTCAAAAAGTTTAATTTTACAAAATTATTTCTAAAACTGCGTGCTTGCTGCCTTGTCAAGGGTTTGAAGCTCCAAAATGAATCCACTTGACTAATCCATGCTTGGGATCCCACAATATGGATTCAGTCAAGTTGGAACTCATGTATATACTATACATATGCTTTTTTTTAAGCCAAAATGGTGGTTGGAAGAAGGATTTGAGTGAATACTAGGCAAGTATTGTTTACTCGGCTAGTAGTGTTTTTAAAACTCAAGATTTGCACCCAAAGTCTAATTTGGGGTGAGAAAATACATGGGGCAGAGGTCAAGAAATATGGCCGATGGTGTGAGATCAAATTTCATCATTTGTTGAGCTTGATCCAATCAAACTTTATCATTTTGTAAGCAAACAACGAGTTCACTATTTTTATGAGTTGTATTTGACTAAATGCTCCTGGAATGCCTTAAGAGCATAATCCAAGCCTTGAATCATGAAGGAATTGTAATAGGAGGTTTTCTAAATGTTTTAATACCTCATTGAGGCTCTGTACAAGTTAATATTTCTTGTGTAACAGGTCCAAAGAGTGCAGCAACAGTCTGATTGGTAAAGGGCAGCAAATTGACAGTCTTAATGACATTTCTCTCCATTTTCAGTTGCTTGCCAAGTGTTTGTTAAAATGCTTGTATGGAAAGGGTAGGGGAAGCTGTAAATTTATATGGTAGAGGTCTCCAATTAGTATGGGAGGATGAAACAAGTTTGATGGACTAAATCCATGGTGGAAGCACCAAAACCCTCTTGAAAACCCTTGTTTTGAGGCTACAAAATAGGACAGTCATAAATTGACCTTCCCAAGACCTCTCTTGGCACTAATTCATGATTTTGGAAAAAAGGGTACTCAAAAATATTCACCTTTTTCAAATATTCCAAGTTGGGAGTGAGTAATGAGCAAAATAGTGTTTCAGGAGGGCTAAAAAGGGCTCTTTCCTTGTAGCCCTATTTTGGGAAAAACTAAGAATCCAATTGGAGTAAGGTTTGGTGACCTTGTAAACCCTTTTGAAATCAGTCTAAATCAACCTTGGAAACCTTGTTAAGCCCTCAGAACACCCATTTAGAAATTAGGGGATTTGGACTTAGAATAGTGGATTTGAGTAACCTGAAGAAGCAAACTAGACAATGTTGCATAAAACACAAATGGCAGTTTTTGAAAGAATGCTCAAACCCAATTGTAAGGAGGAGTTGGGGGTTTGTGAAACCTTAGGAGAACAATCCTAAATAGTGTGATAAGTGGTAGATGGATCCTTGGATAGTGCATAGCCTAAATTGGTGGTTTGATCCTTTGGTGGTGTATTTGAACAAGCAAATGACTACGAGTCTAAAACCAAGTTTGACTAACAAACCTTAAACAAAACTTTTCTGCCTCGACATGTTCATGTTGGATTTGCTAATATGCATTTGGAAATAGCAAGTTGTATGCCAAGAGCAAGGGTTGAGTAAGTATAGTTGGAAGGGTTAAGTATTTTGAGTAGTTTTGTGCATGGGCAAGAGACATCACCTAGAAGGGAGTTTGTTGGGAAAGCCAACCATTGAGAATTTGACATGACAACAATAGGACAGATTGGATATTCAAACACAACAAACTCTACAAGTCCTTATCCAATAAATTGTTCATTTTGAGCAACTATCCTTGTGAGTGCTTACCTACCAAGTTCCCTATCACTTCTATGCTCGGTAATCACTATATAGCATCCATGTGCTTACACATGTCCGCATACATTGTTTACCAACAATTTCTTATTTATAAACAATTCCCACCACTTAATCTCCTTGATCACATTTCGCATGATCAATCTTAGCCATTAGATCTTCATTCTTGACTAGGTTCAATGTATCCTTCGATCTGAAAACGTTTTACCTTGCCTCGGGACTTGCAGTTCCTTCTTGGAAATTGCACAAGGTTATTGCAGTTCAATCTGCGTTGTAGATCTTCCTACTAAATTTTCATTGCCATAGATCCTTAACAAACTTCATGCATGGCATTCCAATCATTTATACATCTCTAGCTCATCATTGTCCTTCATTAAATAATGCTTGTATTCATCCAATGTACTCTGTCATAACTCGGTTGCAACTCGGTAAATACTAAACTTTACTCGGTAGACATTCTGCCTTCATTAACCGACATCGATAACCTTAGAGTTTACCGACTAGGTTCCTTAGGGTTTACCGACTAGGTTCTTTGCTTGGTGACATAGTATAGTATTAACCTTACAATTAACAACATATGTAGGATATCAAAATAATCTAAACATCATGATCTCATCATTATCTAACTTGGTAATAGTTGCCCATTGAATAACTTATTTCTCCCCTTTCTTATCACATTCTTTTTGTGTCACTTACCAACCACTTAATTCTCTTCAAATCAATCTTCTCAAGATATGGCAACATCATACCGAATCATAAAATCAATTTCTTGACATCAATGACAAAATAATGTTATAAAGATAGTTATCATCCTTCTTTAGTTATATCAAATAGTCTTCAACAACCTTCTCAATATCCTTAATGAATATCAGCAGTCTTTCTTTCTAATGAAATGCCAACAGATTCAACCTTGGTAAAGTTTTGATGCCAATAGCTAACAAGATGAGAGGGGGGGTGAATCATACAAACTTAATCTTCAATATTTTCAACAGATTCAACCTCGGTAACTTAAACTTCAGCAATATAACCAAAAACTACTAAACATGCTAACTCATAAACACATAATCATCATAGCACATATAACACCAGATTTAACGTGGAAACCCAAATAGGGAAAAACCACTATGGGATTTTGGACCCACTAAGAAATATACTCTTCTAGAGTATGCTCAGTTAAAAGCAAATCATGTTAAAGATTACAAACACATTGCTAGATGTGACCTGGTTAAGGGATTTCCCTCAGATCTTATAGGATCTTTACTTTGTTAGAAGTGACCTTGTTAAAGGATTTCAAACACTCATTTAGAATGTTACCGTGCTAGAGGATTTACAAATAAGATTGTTAGGTCCACTCGGTTAAGAGATTTTCTATCACTTATAAAATAAACAACAGTAATAAATATATATGCAACTTCACATCTAAAATGCTAAAGCATATTATTATTTGCTCAAAACAATCTTGTCATAGGACTTATCTTGTCCCTCTGTTGGGCTCCTTACTCTATTATTCAAAATAGTTCTTCAAGATTCTATGCTCGGTAATCACTATGTAGCATCCCTGTGCTTACACTTTCCCACATACATTGTTTATCAACAATTCCTTATTTATAAACAATTGTAACCGCTTAATCTCCTTGATCATATTTCTAATGATCAATCTTAGCCATCAAATCTTCAAACTTGACTAGGTTCAATGTATCCTTTGATCTAAAAATGTTTTACCTTGCCTAGGGACTTGCATTACTTTCTTGTAACTTGCACAAGGTTATTGTGGTTCAATCTGAGCTATAGATCTTCATCCCAATCTTCCATTGCCATAGATCCTTAATAAACTTCATGCATGACATACCAATCATTTAATCAACTCTAGCTCATCATTGTCCTTCATTAAATAATGCTTGTATTCATCCAATACGATCTATCATAACTCGGTTGCAACTCAGTAAATACTGAACTTCACTCAGTAGACATTCTACCTTCATTAACCGATATCGATAACCTTAGGGTTTACCGACTAGGTTCTTTAGGGTTTACCAACTAGGTTCTTTTCTCGGTGACATAGTATAGTATTAACCTTACAATCAACAACATTTGTGGGATATATAAATAATCTAAATGTCATCATCTCATCATTGTCTAACTCGGTAGTAGTTGCCCATTGAATAACTTATTTCTCCTCTTATTCATCACATTCTTTCTGTGTCACTTATCGACCACTTAATACTCATCAAAACATACTTCTTAAGATATGGCAACATCATACTGAATCACAAAATCAATATATTGACATCAATGACAAAACAATATTATTAAGACAGTAAACATCCATCTTCAATTATATCAATAATCTTCAACAACCTTCTCAATATCCTTATTGAAATGCTAACAATCTTTCTTTCTACTAAAATGCCAAAAGTGTGGAGCTGCAAACTAGAGTTCAACTTTTTGATCGGGGATAGATAGGAGCATCCTATTCTGCTCCTACAATTGCATCAACACCATGAACATCTAGGTCTCCACCTATTCTCATGTATATGCAACAGTTCAATTTGATAATGAGACTGATCTCCCAAGCAAGTCATTAGTTCTATATGTTGATGATGAAGAACCTATCAGATCAATTGATCCAGCAAGAGCCCAACTTTTGGAGAAGGTTACTGAGTTAGAGAATAAGCTAATGGAGTCAGAGGATCAATCTGCATCCAAGAAAAGAGAGATAGTTAGCTTAGTGCTAACTCATTTGAATGAGATGGTTGATAGTAGGTTAAATAGCATTCATTCTTTATATTCATTATTATTTAATGCTATTCAAAGTTTTGACGAAGATAAGTAAGTGGCAATCCCTTTGTTTACAAAATGGTTACAAAGGTGAAATGAACTTAGGATAATGTCAATGGCTTCCAAATACCATGTTGAGAGGCCACCTATGCCTCAACAAACCCATTTGTTGGTGAAGTCAATGTGAGAAGCCCAGATTCTATCAGAATGTATAGAAAGGAAGTTAAGGGAGTCGATGAGTAACTTCAGTGAGCTGAATGAAACACTTTTATCAGATATTATGGATGAAAATGGGGCAATTAAGCCTTTACAACTTTGGAAAGAAAAGGAAGAAATATTCATCAACACCCAAGTAGAACTGATTTGTGAGGAGGTCGATACTAGCATGCTAGATGATAGCGTGGACAAAATAATATGTATAAGAATAGTTTTTGAGTAATTTGAAAGAAAGGTAAATCGGGTAGTAGTTAAGTATACTCCATATAGAGAAAAGGCTGATGAGGTCATGAATTTTAAATGGACATGAGATGAAGAATATGGCAAATGGATTAATACTTACTTGAAGGAGGAGTAAGGACTACTAACAATTAGTTAGCTAACTATTTGATGTGATAGTCTGGCAAACGGTTTTATTTCCTTGTACTAGTTACCTTTTTAGATGTGAGTAACAACAAGGTGGGCCCGTTTAAGATCTTCATCAACAACAACAAAAAGGGTAAAGTACATAAAGTGTCATGATGAACCAGTTGCAGATATTTATTATTGGTTGTGACATTCCTTAAAGGGAATTATTTTGCAACAAAAATATGTGTAACCAATCATATTTGAATGGCAGGTGTCTCCTCTGGCCCATAGCTTGTTTGCTCCCTTATTTTCTATAAAAGGGAATTCAAGGGCGATAGACAGGGTTCTGAATTTGATCTTTGTACTTAGCTCTTCTAAAATTAGATTCATATGTTCCTGTAGTAGGTTTTAGGTGAAAATGAGCAAATTGTAAAGATTCTACAGAGCAATAGCTAAGAGTCTTATGGTGAGTTTTTGCAGGTTCTTGAAGGAGTTATATGTAAATTGTTTAATTACAAAAATAGAAAATTTATTCAATAGAAAGACAGTTTTGATCCATTTCTCTCCATTGCACAATTCTATCATCTTTTTAATGAAATATAATCAAGGATTTATTTCATTCAATGCATTGTTGTGATGTATGTAATTTGTGTTTATTCTTTGATATAAGGGATCAATTAAATCCTAAAACAAAATTGCAGAGTGGTAGGGCTTATTAAGCGATTTGATAAGTAGTCTGGGTTGGGATTGCAAATAAGAAATATTGTAAGGCAATATTATCTTAGATCTGAATACTATTAGATATAATTTATTTTATGTCTTTTGAATTCAAGCACTTGATGGAATAAGGCACTGGTCATTAGCTTGTTTTAATCTTTATAAGAAATTTTATGCTTTGTTCATCTGTATCTATTATAAATTGTTGATTATCATAATACATTTTAGTTTATGTATCTTATTTCATTTTATCCATCTCATGCTCCAATAGGTTGAGAATCACTGAAGAATTCACCATTCTTGAGAATTCTATTGGCCATTTGGAGGAATTGATTATATGTTGCATTAATGTTTTGTCAGTGATGCCAACACTAGCTATTTTATCTGCTTTACCGGTATCCTTTTGGTCCTAGTAATTTGTTTGGTTTTTGGTTGGATTAGATCATGATGATTCGGTATACTCTAGTATGCTTTGGCTTTTGGAATTGTCTTAGAGCTAATATTCATGCTACTCAGATTCATGTTCAGTCAGTTGGTTTTGATTTGGTGATCGGATGCTATCTTATATACTAGTAAGCTTGGTTTTTTGATCTGGTGAGGGTTTCACTGGTAGAGCTTTGTTGAAGATCTTTGATGTTATGCATAACTGGTGTTGGTGTGGCTTCTAGTAGAGATTCAAGATGCTGATAGTGATCATGTTTGAGACTTGGCTGATTGGGATCATTGCTTTAGCACATGTGGACCTAAATTGGGTCCGGGTCTATCTAGGTTTTGGACCGGCTTAATGTAACATGTTGATTGGACTTCTCGATGTATTTCTGAGATGCCTTATGGGTTGGATATTTTTTGTTTGGTCTCAAGCTGACATGTTTTGTAATTATGTAATTGCTTTATTGTTTGGTGGTCGGTCTTATTTTTTATGGTTGAGGGTTTCTATATATATAATTTAAGATCTTGTTGTAGATCATAGAGGAATGTGGTATACGAGCAAATAATGTAATTATCATTCATGCAGAGGATTTGGTCAATCATTAGTGATCGAGTTGGGTTTATGTAAGAGGATTAAGTCCTCTAGTATTGAGCTTAATCAGAACTATATTGAGGAATAGAAGATGCTATCATTGCAATTCATTCTTCCTTCTAGATTGTAGTCTAGATTTTTATGTAGTCAGTGAGACTCCTATAATGGGTGATGTGCTCTAGGTTGTTGGCCTTCTTGCAAGTGTAGGCCAATCAATTTGTATTCAATACTTAGTACAAAAGTGTTATCTGACTATGGGTAGGCTTCCCACCATTGTTTTTCCCTTTACTGGGTTTTACACGTACAAATCTTGGTGTCATGTGGGTGGTATTTATTCTCTATATATTTCTTTTGCTTAATTGGTTTATGTAGTCAGGTATTGATCTTATGTGTTCCAGTATTAAAGTTTTAATTGCTTAAGGTTTCGGTAATCTGGTGACAACTGATTCACCCCCCCTCTTATTTGTCTTCTAGTTATTTGAACTATCTAACAATTCATATCAGAGCTCTGGTCCTCTCTGCAAAAGCTTAACTACTTGAGGAAGATCCTATGGTGACTAATAGTTCAAGTTCATCTAGTTCACCTACTGCTATCTTTTGGAGAGATATTCCAAGGCTTGATGAAACAAATTACGAAGTATGGAAGATTTTATGGAGACTCATCTGAGATGTCTTGGTAAGGAAATTTGGGAAATCACTGAGAATGGAGTTACTCCTTTCAATCCCGCATCTAACAATCCTCCTTAGACAAATTTGGATAAGGAGCTAGAGAATGATTGTAGAGATAGAGAAACCCTCTTGTGTGCGCTTTCTAATAAGAAAATAATGGTATTGACTAATAAATCATTAGCAAAGCCTCTATTGGACAAGTTGAAGACTCTTAATGATGGTGACCCTACTATTAATTGGAACATAAGGCATAAAGGATTCTAAGGGTATATAGGTCAGTTGATTAGATCATTTTTGATATAGTAGAATGTGATATGAGATGTAATGGAAGGATATGCAAGATATGTGATAGAGATCATGTATGTGAGGCCATTTATGTAAGAGGTTATTCCGATAAAGGTTTTAGGCTTTCAGACGGGAATAGACAGAGCTTAATTGGAACTGTACTCATGCATAGGAGATGATATCATTGCAGTTCACTCATTCTTTCGGATTGTAGTCTGGATTTGTATGTAGTCATTGAGACTCTTTTTGTAATGAGCAGTGTGCTCTAGGCTGTAAGCCTTCCTGCATGTGTAGGCCCCCATATTTTGTAATATCTTTTCATATGGCCAGTGGATTGATATTATAGGTCACAAATCCCACCGTGGTTTTTTCTTTTTGAGGTTTTCCATGTATAATTCTCTATGTTATGGTATTCATTTGTATAATTAGATTATTGATTTCTTTTCTTCTTTCATTTATATATGTACCGATATACTGTTGGCATGATACTATGCTTAACATTCAGAAACTGACAAAAGCACAAGTAGAATAGTAGCAGAAAAGAGACAAGAATAGAGTGTAGCTGAACTGGCAGTCAGAAAGGTAGACAATAAGGATGAAAAAAAAGTTGAAAAACAAACTGAACATAAGGAAGAAATCGTGAATAAAGAAGAGGTTAAAGATGGAAACAAGATAGCAGAAATAGTTAAGGAATCCAAAGATGAGAAGAAACCAGCTGTAGAACCTCACACTCTGCCTAGCACTTCCACCATGGATTACAGACTTGCTAATGTGATAGATGTACTTTTATATTCCATTAAGAAGATTATTGAATGCAATGCCTTATAATTTAAGGTCATTGATGATACTTTACCTATTTTGAAATTGATTACACTAGATTGCAAGATAGATCATATTTTTCGATCTTTAGGTAAATTGGACACATTGTCTAAATTCATTGCTTCAAATATTCTAATAGTAGATAAAATTAATGAAGAGTTTCTTAAGGAAATGGTGAATAAGGAGAAAGGTGAATTATTTGATAAGACTATTAAGGACTATACAAAGCATATTGATTCTTTGTTACCGACACTTAATTACACTATTTTGGAATATAAAGAAGAGTATAAGTAAGCATGTAAGCCTTACCACTAAAATAGGATATTGATGAGGAGATAAGGAAAAAACAAAAGGAGGTTGATGATATAGCAGATAAAATGATAGTTTCTTCAGAACTTACTTCAGTTTTGGATCAAGAAATGACAGTTTTTCAAGAAAAGATTGAACAATTAGAAAAGGAAAAAGCAAGGATAAGAATGAAGGCCCGAGAGCTGAAAAATAAACTTGGTCCTAGATTGGACAACCCTCTAACATAGTGGATTGAGTTGTCTAAAGAAACCATTCAAGAAGAAAGATCACCTGAGCAACATATGCATTATTTAACTAGGATGATCAGACAGACTGAAATCATTATTTCTGACAACACTAAATTTATGCAAAATCTTAATCTAATTTTAGCAGATATCTTTCAGATTATACATAACTGGTTATAGGCTTTGAGGTATAATTTTGAATTATTTGAATCTTTTTGACATGCTTTGTCATTGATGTCAAAGGGGGAGTAATGTGGGAGAAAAATGTACAGAAACGATCATTTTCTCAAGGGGAGCACTCCTATTCTTGAATCAGTTTTGGACTTTATTTTTGGATATCATCTTTTCAATTTTTCTAATGATTGTTGGAATTATACACTCAGATTAGAATATTTGATGTTGTCATTGATGGCAACCAACTGGTAACATGGTTCACATGTTACACTGACAACATACATCATCTACTGGCATCGACAGGGACTACAAGTTTATTCTCACCGACATCCACCCTACACCGACATAAGATCTTACCAGCACTCCTAGCCGACATGGAAATTATATTGTTTTGTATTGTAATATTATTTGTATAGCCAACATGATGTATTGTAAAGACTCATATATGCATGAGATCTTGAAGGTCATTTTATAAGTAAAGAAAATGTAATTAGGTAATAATGTAAGCGATATATGAGAGTGAATAACTCTATATGCATTATGATGTAATTATTTTATAAGTGAATAAGAGCAGAACAAAGCAAAGCAAGGTTTATGGTAGAGGTATCTGACAAAGCTTAAACTGGTACTCAATCCTGCATTGCATATGCTATTTTGAGCAATACATTATCATTGGATTTAACAATCCAATTGTAGTAAGGTGTTGATTGGACTTCTTGATGTGTTTTCTGGGATGCCTTATGGGTTGGATATTATTTGTTTGGTCTTAGGCTGACATATTTTGTAATTATGTAATTGATTTATTGTCTGGTGGCCGACCTTATTGTTTATGGTCGAATGTTTGTATATATATGATTTAAGATCTAATTGTAGATCATAGAGGAATGTGGTATGCGAGCAAATAAAGTAATAATCATTCATGTAGAGGATTTGGTCAATCATTGGTGATTGAGTTGGGTTTATGTAAGAGGATTAAGTCCTCTGGTATTAAGCTTAATCAGAACTGTATTCAGGAATAGGAGATCCTATCATTGCAATTCATTCTTCCTTCTGGATTGTAGTTTGGATTTATATGTAGTCAGTGATACTCCTTCTGTAATGAGCAGTGTGCTCTAGGCTGTTGGCCTTCTTGGAAGTATAGGCCCCTTAATTTGTATTCACATACTTACTGCAAAAGTATTATCAAACTGTGGGTAGGCTTCTCACCGTAGTTTTTCCCTTTACCAGGTTTTCCATGTACAAATCTTGGTGTCATGTGGATGGTATTTATTCTCTAATTATTGCTTTTGCTTAATTGGTATATCTTTTATTTTAGTAATTGGTTTATGTAGTCTGGTATTCATCTTCTGTGTTCTAGTATTAAAGTTTTAATTTCTTAAGGTTTCGGTAATCTGGTGACAACTGCGTCACCCCCCCTCTTAGTTGTCTTCCGGTTATTTGAACTATCTAACAATTGGTATTAGATCTCTGGTCCTGTCTGTAGAAGCTTAACTACTTGAGAAAGATCCTATGGTGACTAACAGTTCAAGTTCATCTAGTTCATCTGCTGCTATCTTTCAGAGAGATATTGCTAGGCTTGAGGGAACAAATTAAAGAGTATGGAAGATTCGTATGGAGACTCATTTGAGATGTCTTGGTAAGGAAATTTGGGAAATTGCTAAGAATGGAGTTACTCCTTTCAATCCAGCATCTAACAATCCTCCTCCGACAAACTTGGATAAGGATCTTGAGAATGATTGTAGAGCTAAAGAAGCCCTCTTGTGTGCACTTTCTAATCAGCAAATAATGGGATTGGCTGATAAATCATCAGCAAAGCATATATGGGACAAGTTGGAGACTCTTAATGAAGGTGACCCTACTGTTAAGATTGCTAAACTTGATGGTTACCGAGTGAGATATGAAAATTTGTAGATGGAAGAAGATGAAAGGATTACTGTTGGCAAATGACACTCATTTGATTGATTTCAATATGTTGTCATTGACGTTAACATGTTTTGGATTCATATTTTGGTTTGGTTATTTACTAGCACCGAAACTGGCACTGACAGGTATCTTTACCTGTAGGAGGAATTCTTTGGGTATCAACATTGTAGGTTGACATGACTTCATTAGGTTATGATATTAGTAGCCAACATCATTTTGGGAGATCTGACAATCAGAAATTGATTTTGATATTTATTTATATATGTAATTGATCTAACATGTGTATTTACTTTGTAAATATCTATGTAAGATGACATAAGGCATCAAGGATTGTAAGGGTATATAGGTTAGTTGATTAGATCATTTTTGAGATAGTAGAATGTGATATGAGATGTAATGGAAGGATATGTGCGATATGTAAGAGAGATCATGTATGTGAGGATATTTTTGTAAGAGGTTATTCCGGTAAGGGTTTTGGCTTTCATACCGAAATAGATAGAGCTTAACTAGAACTGTATTTAGGCATAGGAGATGCTATCATTGCAGTTCACTCATTCTTTTGGATTGTAGTCTCGATTTGTATGTAGTTAGTGAGACTCTTTTTTGTGATGAGCAATGTGCTCTAGGCTATAAGCCTTCTTGCATGTTCAGGCCCCGATATTTTGAAATATCTTTTCATATAGCCAATGGATTGATATTGTGGGTCACAAATCCCATCATGGTTTTTCCTCTCTGAGGTTTTCCATGTATAACTATCTATGTTATGGTATTCATTTTTATGATTGGCTTATTAATTTATTTACTTATTTTATTTATATATGTATCGATATATTGTTGGCATGATACTCATCTTAACATTGAGAAACCAGCAGAATCACAAGCAAAACCAGTAGCAGAAAAGGGACAAGAACATAGTGTACCTAAATTGATAGTCAACAAGTTAGATAGTAAGGATTAAAACAAAGTTCAAAAACAAAGTGAGCATAAGGAATAAATAGTGAATAAAGAAGAGGTTAAAGATGGAAATAAGATAGCAGAAGTAGTTAAGGAATCTAGAGATGAGGAGAAACCAATTGCAGAACCTCACACTCTGCGTAGCACTTCCACCATGGATTACAGACCTACTAATGTGACAGATCTACTTTTAGATTTCATTAAGAAGATTGTTGAATGCAACAACTTAGCATTTAAGGCCATTGATGATACTCTACCTATTTTGAAACTGATTACACCGGATTGTAAGATAGATCATATTTCTAGATCTTTAGGTAAATTGGACACATTGTCCAAATTCATTGCTTCAAATATTATAATTGTAGATAAAATTAATGAAGAGTCTATTAAGGAAAGGGTTAATAAGGAGAAAGGTGAATTATTTGATGAGAATATTAAGGACTGTACATAACATATTGATTCTTTGTTAGCGACACTTAATTCCACTATTTTGGAATATAAAGAATTGTATAAGGAAGCATGCAAAGCTCACCACTTAACATAGGATATTGATGAGGAGATAAGGAAAACACAAAAGGAGATTGATGATATAGTAGATAACATGATAGGTTCTTCGGAACTTACTTCAGTTTTGGATCAAGAAATGGAAGTTTTTGAAGAAAATATTGAAAAATTAGAAAAGGAAAAAGCAAGGATAAGAATGAAGGCCTAGGAGATGAAAAATAAACTTGGTCCTAGATTGAACAACCTTCTAACACAATAGATTGGGTTGTCTAAAGTACCCATTCAAGGAGAAATATCACCAAAGCAATAGATGCATTATTTGATCAGGATGATCAGACAGACTAAAATCATTATTTCTGATAGCACTAAATTTATACAAAGTCTTAATCTGATTTTAGCGGATATCTTTTAGATTGTACATAATCAGTTATAGGCTTTCGGGTAGAATTTTAAATTATTTGATTATTTTTAACATCCTTTGTCATTGATGTCAAAGGGGGATTAGTGTCGGAGAAAAATGTATAGAAAGGATCATTTTCTCAGAGGGAGCACTCCTATTGTTGGATCAGTTTTGGATTTCATTTTTGGATATCAACTTTTTTATTTTTCTCACGAGTGTTGCGATCAATGCCAAAGGGGGAGATTGTTGGTATTATACACTCACATGAGAATAGTTGATGTTGTCCTTGATGGCAACCAACTGGTAATATGGTTCACATGTTATACCGGCAACAAACATCATCTACCCACACTGGTAGGCACTACATGTCTATTCTCATCGGCATCCAGCCTACACCGACAGAAGATCTTACTAGCACTCCTAGCCGATATGGAAATTATATTGTTTTGTATTGTAATATTATTTGTATAGCTAACATGATGTATTGTAAAGACTCATATATGTATGAGATCTTGTAGGTGTTGGCAAATGCACACTCTAATGAGAAATTGTAGGTGATTGAAGGTATTGTCATTGATGGCAACCTTACAATCATGTGATACTGGCAGGCACCGGCACAGGCAGACTCTACACTAGCATACAAAACACCAGCATCGAAAAGGAAGATTACCGACACCTTGGACGACATCAATTTTGTATTAATGTATTTTGTAATTAATTATAAATCTTTTGTAAGCTGACACAGTGGATTGTAATATGACTCATATATGTATGATATCATTATAGATCATTTAGAATAAGAGATATGATGTGAAATATGAATAGAATGTAGCAGACCTAATATGTGAATTATTGGTTAAGGGTTTATGTATGTAGCCGAGCTTAAACCGGTACTGAATGTGGCATAGCAGACGCTAATCTGAAGCACTACAAGACATTGGATTTGTATAATCCATTTTTGTAAGTTAGTGTGACTTCCTTTGTAACTGAGCAGTGAGCTCTAGGCACTTGGCCTTCCTGCATGTGTAGGCCCCTATTGTAAGTAGTAATATTCTCTTATTGGCCAGTAAGTGAATATTGTGGGTCACAAATCCCACCAAGGTTTTTCCCACACCAAGTTTCCTCATTAAAATATTGTGTTATTGTGTGTTTTTCATGTTGTGGTTGTTATTCTTATTTGCTGCATTATTTCTAGTTTACCAATACACAGTTTTAATATGCTTTTCATGTTATAAGTTAAGAAAAGTATTATACCAGTCAGATATTGATTCACCCCCCCCCTCTCATTATCTTTGGGAATAGTAACAATTGGTATCAGAGCTTGGTCCTCTATTTTCAAAAGCCTAACAACTTGAGGAAGATCTTGTCACCGGTAGAGATGGAAAACTTGAGAAAGTAATTGGAAACAACTCTTTCAGACTATGATGTAGAAAAAGTAAATAATATAAAACTTGAGGATGATCTGAAGGCTACTCAAGATATTATTTGAGGACTTCAAGAAAATTTCACCATAGCAAGAAATAAAATAAGATAACTTTGTGAGAAGATGCAGAAAGAGGAAGATGAAAAGGAAACTCTTAATGATCTGGTGAACCAACTGAGATAAGATAACTGTACAATGAAGAATGAAATGCAAGATATGACTATAAGATTTTGTAAAGAAATTGAAGACAAAAAGAAGAATGAAGATGGCTTGACTAGAAGACTAAATGATGCTAGAAATGAAAACACAAGACTCAGTCATGAGAATAATATGTTGAAGATGGATCTGATGCATACACAAAATGATAGAACTAAACTCATGAGACAGAAAGGAATCTTGGAAAATGAACTGATTGTTGCAAATCAACACAAAGAGAAATTCAGGAAAAGTTTAGAAGAACTTGTTGACATGCTGAAGAATCATAAACCTAATGGTGATACAAATGGCCTTGGCTTTGAAGTTGGTGAAAGCTCTAGTACTGCAAACAATCACGATCATGGAAAACCAGTAAGACAACCTAATGCTTACAAATTCAATGGGAAATGCTTTAACTGTAACAAGTAAGGTTGTAGAGAAAATTAGTGTAGATCTATAAATTATCAGAACACTAATACACCCATCGGTCAATGTTCTAAATGCAACAAAGTTGGTCCTAACTTAGAAAATTATAGAATGAATGTAAGATATTATGTTTGTGGAAGATTTGGACACTTATCTAATCAATGCAAAACACATACTGGCATAGGATATGGGAAATCTATTCAGAAAAACAATGTGACATGTTATGCTTACAACAAAATTGTAGATGCTATTTTGAGTAGTACATATTCATTGGATTTAACCATCCAATTATAGTAACATGTTGATTGGACTTCTCAATGTGTTTCTGAGATGCCTTATGGCTTGGATATTATTTGTTTGGTATCAGGCAGACATGTTTTTTAATTATGTAATTTTTTATTGTCTGGTGGCCAACTTTATTGTTTACAGTTGAGGGTTTGTATATATATGATTTAAGATCTCATTTTACATTATAGAGGAATGTGGTATGCGAGCAAATAATGTAATAATCATTCATGCAGAGGATTTGGTCGATCATTGGTGATCGAGTTGGGTTTATGTAAGATGATTAAGTGCTCCGATATTGAGCTTAATCGGAATTGTATTAAGACATAGGAGATGCTATCATTTTAATTCATTCTATGTTCCCAATTGTAGTCTGAATTTCTATGTAGTCAGTGAGACTCCTTCTGTAATGAGCAGTGTTCTCTAGGTTATTGGCCTTCTTGCAAGTGGAGGCCCCTCAAATTGTATTCACATACTTACTGTAAAAGTATTATCTGACTATGGGTAGCCTTCACACCATGGTTTTTCCCTTTATCAAGTTTTCCACGTACAAATCTTGGTGTCATGTGGATGGTATTTATTCTCTAATTATTACTTTGCTTAGTTGTTATATCTACTATTTTGGTAATTGGTTTATGCAATCCGGTATTGATCTTATGTGTTCCAATATTAAAGTTTTTATTGCTTAAGTTTTCTGTAATCTTGTGACAACCAATTCACCCCCCTTCTTAGTTGTCTTCTAGTTATTTCAACTATCTAACAATTCATATCAGAGCTCTGGTCCTCTCTACAGAAGCTTAACCGCTTGAGGAAGATCCTATGGCGACTAATAGTTGAAGTTCATCTACTGATATCTTTCAGAGAGATATTCCTAGGCTTGATGGAACAAATTATAGAGTATGGAAGATTCGTATGGAGACTCATCTAAGGTGTCTTGTTAAGGAAATTTGGGAAATAACTGAGAATGGAGTTACTCCTTTCAATCCAGCATCTGACAATCCTCCTCTGACAAACTTGGATAAGGAGCTTGAGAATGATTGTAGAGCTAGAGAAGCCCTCTTGTATGCACTTTCTGATCAGCAAATAATGGGATTGACTGATAAATCATCAACAAAGCCTATATGAGATGATTTGAAGACTCTTAATGAAGGTGACCCTACTATTAAGATTGCTAGACTTGATGGTTACTGGGTGAGATATGAAAATTTGAAGATGAAAGAAGATGAAAGGATTACTATTGGCAATTGACACTCATTTGATTGGTTTCAATTTGTTGTCATTGATGTTAACATGTTCTGGCTTCATATTTTTTTTTGGTTATTTACTAACATCGGCACCAGCACTAGCACTGGTATCGACAGATATTTTCACCTATAGGGGGGATTCTTTGGGTATCGACATTGGAGGCCGACATGACTTCATCAGGTTATGATATTAGAGGTCAACATAATTTTGTGACATTCAACAATCAGCAATTTATTTTGATATTTATTTATATATGTAATTGATCTGACATGTGTATTCACTTTGTAATTATCTATGTAAGATGACATAAGGCATAAAGGATTGTAAGGGTATATAGGTGAGTTGATTAGATCATTTTTGATAAAGTAGAATGTGATATGAGATGTAATGGGAGGATATGCAAGATATGTAAGAGATATCATGTATGTGAGGACATTTATGTAAGAGGTTATTCTGGTAAGGGTTTAGGCTTTCAGACCAGAATAGACAGAGCTTAATTGAAACTGTATTTAGGCATAGGAGATGCTATCATTGTAGTTCACTCATTCTTCCAAATTATAGACTAGATTTGTATGTAGACAGTGAGACTCGTTTTGTGATGAGCAGTGTGCTCTAGGCTATAAGCCTTCCTGCATGTGCAGGCTCCCATATTTTATAATATCTTTTCATATGGCCTATGGATTTATATTGTGCATCACAAATACCACCATGGTTTTTATCCTTTGAGGTTTTCCACGTATAATTCTCTATGTTATGGTATTCATTTGTATGATTGGATTATTGATTGCTTTACTTCTTTCATTTATATATGTACCGATATACTGTTGGCATGATACTCAACTTAACATTGAGAAACTGATAGATGTACAAGCAGAAGCAGTAGCAAAAAAGGGACAAGAACAGAGTGTAGTTGAACTGATAGTTAGCAAGGTAGACAGTAAGGATGAAAACAAAGTTGAAAAATAGAGTGAGTATAAGGAAGAAACAACAAATAAAGAAGAGGTTAAACATGGAAACAAGATAGTAGAAGTAGTTAAGGAATCCAGAGATGAGAAGAAACAAACTGCAGAGCCTCACACTCTGCCTAGCACTTCCACCATGGATTACAGACCTACTAATGTGACATATGTACTTTTAGATTCCATTAAGAAGATCACTAAATGAAACTCCTTATCATTTAGGGCCATTGATGATACTTTACCTATTTTAAAATTTATTGCATCGGATTGCAAGATATACCATATTTCTAGATCTTTAGGTTAATTGGACACATTGTCCAAATTCATTGCTTCAAATATTATAACTGTAGATAAAATTAATGAAGAGTCTATTAAGGAAAGGGTGAATAAGGAGAAAGGTGAATTCTTTGATAAGACAATTAAGGATTGTATAGAGCATATTGATTCTTTGTTACTGGCACTTAATTCCACTATTTTTGAATATAGATAATTGTATAAGGAAGCATGCAGGCCTCACCACCTTGTTGGCATTGCACACTCTAATGGAGCTTAAAGGTGATTGAAGATGTTGTCATTGATGACAACCTTGCAATCCTATGGCACCGGTAGGCACCGGTACCAACATACTCTACACCAAGAGGCTGTTCACCGACAACGAGAATAATGTTTACCGATATCCTAGCTGACAAGATTTTGATTATTTTATTTTGTATTTAATTTTAATATATTTTTGTAAGCCGACATGGTACATTGTAATAAGACTCATATATAAGTATGAGATCTTGTAGATCATTTTGTGCGACCCAACATAGAGGATAGATATGATGGATATGTAGAATGAATATTAAGGCAGATTTTGTAGAAGGGTTTACGATTATTATATTAGCTTAAACTGGTACTGAACCTGGCATGACAGATGCTTTTTGTAGTAGTACATTATATTGGATTCTCATAATCCATTTTGTAAGTCAGTGAGACTTCCTTTTGTAATTGAGTAGTGAGCTCTAGGCAATTGGCCTTCCTGCATGTGTAGGCTCCTCTTGTAAGTAATATTCATTCATTGGCCAGTGAGTGAATATTGTGGGTCACAAATCCCATTGACGTTTTTCCCACATCGGGTTTCCTCATTAAAAAACTTGTGTTATGGTGCTCTTTCTATATTTTCTTTACTATTCTTATTTATTGCATTAATTCTTGTTTACCGATACATTGTTTTGGAATGCAAAATACTTAATAAGGTCAAATATTCTATTAAACAGTTAGATACTGATTCACCCCCCCCCCCCCCTCTTTCAGTATCTTTGGGACTATCATCAATCCTAACACACCTAACATAGGATATTAATGAGGAAATAAGGAAAACACAAAAGGATATTGATGATATAGTAGATAACATGATAGGTTCTTCAGAACTTACTTCAATTTTGGATAAAGAAATGGTAGTTTTTGAAGAAAAGATTGAAAAATTAGAAAAGGAAAAAGAAAGGATAAGAATGAAGGTCCAGGAGCTGAAAAATAAACTTGGTCCTAGATTGGACAACCTTATAACACATTGTATTGGTCTGTCTAAAGAAACCATTCAAGGAGAAAGATCACCATAGCAACAGATGCATTATCTGACCGGGATGATCAGACAAACTAAAATCATTATTTCTAATAGCACTAAATTTATGCAAAGTCTTAATCTAATTTTAGCAGATATCTTTCAGATTGTACATAACCAGTTATAGGCTTTGTGGTAGAATTTTGAATTATATGATTCTTTTTGACATCCTTCATCTTTGATGTCAAAGGGGGAGTAGTGTGGGAGAAAAATGTATGGAAAGGATCAATTGCTTAGGAGGAGCACTCTTATTCTTGGATCAGTTTTGGACTTTATTTTTGGATATCAGCTTTTGGATTTTTGTCATGAGTGTTGCCATCAATGCCAAAGGGGGAGATTGTTGGCATTATACACTTAGATAAGAATAGTTGATGTTGTCATTTATGGCGACCAACTAGTAACATGGTTCACAGGTTACACCTACAACAAACATCATCTACCAACACCGACGGGCACTACAAGTCTATTCTCACCGATATCCAACCTACACCTACAAAAGATCTTACTAGCACTCCTAGTCGGCATGAAAATTATATTGTTTTGTATAGCTGACATGATGTATTGTAAAGACTCATATATATATGAGATCTTCTAGGTCATTTTGTAAGTAAAGAAAATGTAATTCGGTAATGAATATAAGTGGTATATCAGAGCGAATAACTATATATGCATTATGATGTAATTATTTTATGAGTGAATAAGAGCATAGAAGAGAAAAGAAAGGTTTATGGTAGAGGTATCTGACAAAGCTTAAACTAGTACTAAATCCAGCATTGCAGATGCTCTTTTGAGTAGTACATTGTTATTGGATTTAACCATCCAATTGTAGTCAGTGAGCTCTAGGTTGTTGGCCTTCCTGCATGTGCAGGCTCCTATTGTAATAGTAATATTTCTTCATATTGGCCAGTGAGTAAATATTATGGGTCACAAATCCCACTAAGGTTTTTCCCTACCAGGTTTCCTCACCAAAAATATTTGTGTTATGGTGTGCATTGATGGGTATACTTTTGTTTCTCTTTACTGCATTATTATTTGCTTATCGGTATATTAAGTTAGGTTATAAAGTTGCAAACAAGTTTAAATATTTTGTTTATCGGTTAGACACTAATTCAGCCCCCCTCTCAGTGTCTTTGGGACTGATCAAGTATCTAACATATACCAGTTGGTGGATGCATTTTTTAATAAGGTTAAAATTGATCATTCAAGTACAACACAGATTCACCCCTCCCCTCCCCCCCCCCCCTCTCCCCCCCTCTTAGTGTTCTTGGATTCCAGCAATTGGTATCAGAGCTTTGTGCCTCAGAAGAAGTTTAACAACTTGACGAAAATCCTAAATCAGGAATCCATGAATATGAGTTTGGAGAAGCAACTTGAGGTAGCACTTGAAGATTATGATGTTGAACGGCTAAAGAAATTTAAGTTACAAGATGAGTTGAATTCTTCTTAGGAATTCATACTTATCTTACAAGAGAGGCTATCATCTATTCAAGATAGGAGGAAGGAACTTCTAGAGAATCAGGATAATGATGAGAAGGATTGCCTTAATGAAAGATGTCAGAAGTTGAGTCAGGAGAACATGGTCATGGGTAATGAAAGGAAAGCCCTAACTACGAGGATGTCAAAGGAGATTAAAGACCAGAAGAAGAAGTAAGAAAATCTTTCTATATCTCTGAAAGATAAATTTGAAGAATATCCTAGGTTGGTTCATGAAAATGATATGTTGAGAACTAATTTAGTACAATCCCAAAGTAATGAAAAAGAACTTGAGAGACAAATGATAATTTTGAGAGATGATCTGATTGTTACAAGTGAGTAAAAGGACAAATTCAAGGTTAGTTCAGTACAATTTGATGAATTGTTGAAAAGTCAAAGACAAAATGGAGATTCCACTGGACTTGGATTTGAACAAGGTCAGAGCTCTAGTACTGCAAATGAAGAACAAAATCAAAAGGCACCTATAAGGCAACTTAATGCTTACAAATTTAATGGTATATGGTTTTTTTATAATAAATTTGGTCACATGGCTAGTCAATGTAGAAGTAGAGAAAATCAAAACTATAATTTTGCTCTTGGTCAATGTTTTAAATGCAATAAGTATGGTCATAAGATAGAAGATTGCAAAATGAATGTTAAATGTTATGCATGTGGAAAATTTGGACATATGACTAACCAGTGCAGGTCAAGCAATTATACTAGTTTTAGCAAAGCAATTCAAAAGAACAATGTTACATGTTATGCATGCAACAAGGTTGGACACATAGCTAAGTTTTGCAGAAGCAAAAATCCACCGGTTAACAATGATGGATCAAATGATAAAGTAAAAGAGAAGGTCAATGAAATCTGGCAAGATCATATCAAGAAATGGGTCAAGAAGATAGATGATCAATCAACATATGGAAATGCACTGGTTACTCAACCGACAAAGGAGGTTGCTCCTGCATTGGCAGGAAGCTCATTTGGTAACTGAGACAACTGCCTTAGGGGTAGGAAAAATTCATGAACATATTACTTATACCCTGGGAAGAGGTTCTAGAAGATGTTGTAGACATTAGAAATTATTATTCGGCATGGAGATGTTTGACCGAGATTTGGTATATTTCACCAAAAGTCAATTATATCAATGACAAATTAGGGTTTCTTGAAGGATAAAAGGTTGAATCCACTTCCTTTTTTATCACTTTACATTCAGAGTGATTCAGAATGAGTCTAAGGCAATTCAGTGTGATCGATATCTTCTTGAGTGATTTCACCAGCGATCGAAAGAGTTCTTTAAGGTTTCATCGACAACTCTTTCACAGGTATTTATCTTTCATCATGGAAGTGAGATCATCCTCTACACCAAATTTTATTGCAAATCCTATTGTTGTCGAGATCAAGGATCATCCTAGGTCTATTTTCAAACAATGTCTACATATTGCCACCTTGGATGATTTGGTTGGCACTTTTTCCCATGTCCGGGAATGAGTTGTATATGTGGAAGATGTTAGAGCTTACATTCACTACCACATTGAGGATTTGGGAACTAGTTATATGAAGAGGATGTATATGAGCAAGTTAATGGGAGATTTTGGAAAGATCAAGCTCGAGTACAAGCACATTGAGGATCTAGGGTTTACTGGCATTCTGGATATTCCTGAATTTGAGGATGAAATTGTCAGATATGTTTTGAGAAGGGTGTATGGAGAATTCATTTGGTTGGATAGACCTTAGAAGATCTCAAAGGAGGCCATTAAGGCCATCACTGGTTTGCCACAAATTGGACAGCATTTGGAGAAGAATATTTCTAATGATCAGGTTGACAAGCTCATCAGTGCAATATCAAACCGTCAATTGATGAGGGTTGACACTATCACCGATAGAGACATCAAATTCAAAAGCATGGTTATTGGATACAAGGTAACTCAATAAAACTATCTAAACTCTATTTATAGCTCTTGCATTTATGCAACACATAAGATCATGAGAGAAAATGAGAAGTTAGATCTTTGTGGATGGATGTTAGATAAACTGTTAATTAATCTAGGAAAGATCAAAGGAGAGAAGAAGCAAACATTCTGGTATGGAAATATTATTGTCTATTTGATGCTATTTTTCATTAATAAAGCTCCTAGTTTTGGGAAGAGACAATGGGAATTGATACCTCAGTAGGAAGACAACTGAAACAATCTATTGTTACATTGGGTAGTCAGCGCTTGATGATAAGGTATGGGGTTACTTGAAGGGATTCGAGAAGGCTATGAATTCTAGGGAGAGGGTTCCAAATAAAATTATTTATAAATACTCAACTGAGATATGCTTCATGGTTAAAAAGGATAAAACTTTGATAGAAGTTGTCAAGCCCCAAAAGATATGGAAAATGGGTTATGAAGTTGATGCACAAATTTTGGATTCTTATGCAAATTTGTTAATTGATGCACCTATTGATGAAGCTGAGAAATCCTTTGGTACTACAAAATAGAATAAGCTAGAGGTTGAAACTAAGTTTAACTAGAAGAAGAGGGAGAAATAATTGGGCAAGGCAAGAAAATTTGTTGAATAGGTTTCCCAGGATATCAAGGCATTAATTGTTGTTGTTCTGAAAAAAGGAAGGAAGATGAAAGAGCCTGAAATATTTATTGAGCCTATTCCATGAGACTTTGTATCTAAGGATAACACACCCTTAGCATTTAAGAGGGTATTAAGGAATAAAGGTGAAGAATCTAAGGAGGAAGCAAGTAAGCAACCAGTTAGGAAGGTTACAATCAGGGTACTGACATAGAGAGAGCTCCAAAGGAAACACCTTCTACTCCATCCAGTACTCGAAGAAGAAAGAGGATGGATGACATTGATCTGGCACTTGTTATCTATAATGTAACTATTATTCCACCCAAGACTTGTGCAGAATTGCTTGATGAAATTATTAAGGATGGTATGTTGAAAAATGCATAATTTTATTATGAGCATTTAAATGATGATGAATAGAGAGAAGTTAAGGAAGAAATTTTATTATATTTGGATATATAAGAAACATTAATTGGAAATTGAGAATCAAATACTAGCACAATTATATGACAATTTAGATGCTAGAAGATTATCAGCTATGGAGGAGGAAAAGCATATAAAGATTCAAGAGTTGTTAACTACTTATGCATCCATTACTCTAGAGGAGTTGGACAAGACTCTTGAGGTTGCAGAGAGGAAAATATTTCACAACAAGCATATGATAGTTATGGTTATGTTAGGAAGGGTTAATTATATAGTCAAGGAGACTCATAAGGAATGGATTCAATTCTTTGCTACAAACCCTAGTTTTTTATACTTCACCAAAGGCTAAAATAGATACTATAGACATCCTGATTGAAGGGAAAGGTACAGGTATAGTGGGTTCCTTTATCTACAATTTTGAAGGATATTAAGATATTAGATAGAGAGCCCCTGGTAGAATCTAATGTACATGACACATAGATGATACTGGAAAATGTTGAGATACCAACAGATTCAGAGAGCGTGAAGGTTACTATTGTTGAGGACATTAGTCCTCTGGATCAAAATGTATAGGTTGAGGCCATAGTTCATAAGGAGGAACCAATAGTAACTATTACTATGCCAAGTGGTGAAGCCACCAGTGCAAAAGAGGAATCTATAAAAGTTAATAAACCATCAGAGGAGAAGAGAGGAATCTGGTAGGGAACCAGTAGTGAGTGCATCATTATTTTCAATTGATACCTCATAGGTCAAACAAAAAAGCTTAATCAAGATGAGTTCTACTGAGCTCATGATGATGGTTGTACAAAAGATGATGAAGGAAGGATCTATGGACAAAGGCGTTATTGATCAGTCTATCCCTATTTTGCATAGAATTATCCTAGAGTGCAAATTTTTCAAAGGATCAAGCCCATCCAACAATCTTAAAACAATCACAAAGCACATTTCTAAGGACTTTCAATCTTTACAGCAGATATCAAACCGATAGGCACTGGAGAGGTTTACATAGGCTAAGAAAGAAATATTTGATCAGATGATTGAGTCAGAGAAGAAGGAGATTAATGATAAGATGAAGTTGATTGATAATGATTTGAGGCAATGTACTAATATTTATAGAGTATGTTGTAACATAGGTTTACTTACATTAGATTTAGATAAAAGGATTAAGGATACTTAGGAGAAGATTGCAGGTATAGTCAATTCTTTAACCAGATAGCAATTTAAGTGCCTAAGAAAATACTAAATGAATACACAATGTTTAGTCGATTCTCTTTAGGCAACCTGCAAAAACAACGCATCAGTAATCATGTTGTTTTTTTATTCTTTGACAAACGTATGTTTTATTGATAAAATCTTTGTCAAGAAGACCTACAAAAATTAAAAGCCCAAAATTAGTTTCCAAAATAACATAAAAAAAAAATCATCAAAAGAAAATTCTATCATGCAAACTATAAATTAAACTAATCTAACAAGAATTTCCATTTTTTATGACTATCCTAGTTATGACAGTTTTGATAGTACTACACTCTGGTGTTTATAACTTTTCAACTAGAGCTAATTTTGAAAATCTCTCTGATGGACATTTGGAAAACTTGTCTTTACAGAACATATTACAATTTTGTGTAGATCCAGTTAAATAAAATGTTATGCCCTCCAAACCGAGACCATTTTTGACTATCACAAAAGAATAAGTAAAATGATAGTCCTGCACTCTGTCAATCATAACTTTAAAACCCAAAATATTTAGGAAAATCTCTTAGTGAAATTGTAGAAAACTTTATTTTAAACAACATATCAAAAATTTGTTGAGATCCAACAGTTTAATAAAATGTTATCTTCTCCAAACCAAGACCATTTTTGACTGTCATAGAAGAACAATGAAAAAGAGATTTTTATTTGCAAATTTAACACATGTTTATTAGTTATAAAAACCAAACATTAAATTTATTCAAGAAACATAAGAAATCTTGTAGGTGTGGGTTTGAGCCCCACGGTGGGTGCCAAAGATGTGTGTGTGAAAAGTGGACCTGTATCTGTATCTGGAATACACAACAAAGTCATTACATGTATGGTTAGACAGATATAAGCATGAATATGAAAACCATAACAAATCGACCCATTGCCTTCTAAAAGATGCGAGCATAGGATTGCTCTTAGATTTGCATAAGCAATCCATTGACTAGACTACACCAAGACAAAATATTTAATCTATATGAGCATGATATTAAGCTAGATGGATGCAAGATTAATCTAACAAAATTTAAGCAATAAATGAGATAAATGATCTAAATATGTATGCAATATTATCAATGAACCTAGAACAAAAATAGTATAATAACAATATATTCTCCAGAATCTTTGAATGAGAGATGAGAGCTTGAATTTATAGAAAATTCAGAAAGAAACCAAAGGCTGAGATCAAATGATGATGAGCGGTCAAGATTTTCCAAGAGGAAGCACAATCTAGGCAAATTGATGTGATTGGATGCTTTTCTCTATTTTAAAGGAAATTGAACTAAAATTAAGATAAAATCAAGAAAAACTGATTTATTCTCTATTTCATTCAATTTTAATATTTAATTGTTTTAATTGCTTTCTTTGAGATTTATTAGGTCCCAGAGACAACTGAGAGAGGGGGGTGAATCAGTTTTCTAAAATATTAAACCAAAAACAACTTAATCAAATTACTACATAATCTAATAAAATAGTTTGCTATACCGGTAGACAAATTTAATAGATAAATGTAATACCGGTAAAGATTAATGCATGAAACTAAAAGACAAAATCATCCACAACACATAACACCAATGTTTGTACGTGGAAACCTTGTAAGGGGAAAAACCATGGTGGGAAACCTTACCCACAATTAGATGATACTACTGTAGATAGTAAGTGTACATAAATGGGGTCTACACATACAAAAAGGCCAAGCACCTAGAGCTCACTACTCAAACACAAATGGGAGTCACACTGACTATAGTTGGATGGTTAATCCAATAAAATTGTACTGCTCAAAATAGCATCTTCATATGCTGGATTCAGTACCGGTGTAGTTCTAATATGCTTTCACAAAAACCTAGCTTCACCTTCAAATAATGTCTGCGTGTATAGCTCTGCTTAATCTTGCATATACCTTTGCACAAATCCCTTTTCACATTCCTCCATCGATCTTAGAATTAAGACCTTACATTTATACCATAACCTAAGACCAATTTTAGTAGGTTGGCTCTACAAGATATTACAATAAAATAATTTTACAAATAATACAATATCTGATGCAATAATCAATTGAACATGTTGGTTTGATGCATTTACAACAATAATTAATCAAATTCATAATATGTCATGCTGATCTAGAAAAGATAAACCTGTCGGTGTAACCTTGGACCTATTTGTCGGTAATAGGCAAATATGCAATTACGAATATGCCAATAAGAAATTCTCCAAAATATGATATCCAAACAATGTCTTCAACATTTCTAGGTGTTTTCTATGCTATTCCAAGTGTCGTTGATCATTATATCCTACCGGTGTATCATATACCAGTGAGTGTGTAAAAGTTACTTGCATGCCGGTGAATGTTGCTGGATCTCCAAAGTGCTAGAGTTTTAGTAGGTGTTAACATCAATGACAAAACCATACCAAAATACCAACAAGATTATCTATCATTTTTAATTTGTTTTTTCAAGATTATCTCCAATTGATTTCATTTCTCAAATTTTTAATTCTTTTTTAGTCAATTAATTCCTTTTTTGATTTATTTCCATTTTTGAAGATTTGTGCTCATAATTTCCAATTCCTCTTTCTTGATTTGTTTTCTTTTTGAAGATTTGTGGTAAATTGATTTATTTAATTAAATGTGCTAGGATATTTAATAAAATAAATAGGATAATTATTTAAAATGATTTACTTGGAATGATTTAATTAATTAAATAAATATTTAATTAATATTGAGTTATTAATTTTCCATGTGAGATTTGATGATTAACGAAATTAATTGTGTGCTCAAGATTTATTTAATTGCCTTTGGTTAGGACCTTAGTGACATTGTCAAGATTAGGGGCTCATGGTTTAGATGACAATTTTTAGGGTATTACAGTATTGACCTTAACTAAAATTGTATTCAAGCATAGGAGATTCTATCATTACAATTCATTCTTCCTTTTGGATTATACCCTGGATTTCTATGTAGTCAGTGAGACTCTTTTGTAATGAGCAGTGTGCTCTAGGCTATTGGCCTTCTTGGAAGTGCAGGCCCCTCAATTTGTATTCACATACTTACTGTAGAAGTATTATCTAACTGTGGGAGGCTTCCCACCATGGTTTTTACCTTTACCAAGTTTTCCACGTATAAATATTGGTGTCATGTGGATGGTATTTATTCTCTAATTGTTGCTTGTGCTTAATTAGTATATCCGCTATTTTGGAAATTGGTTTATGCATTCTAGTATTGATCTTATGTGTTCCGGTTATCTAGTGATAACTGATTCACCCCCCACCCTCTCAATTGTCTTTTGGTTATTTTAATTTTCTAACACATTCTCCCTCTTTGTTGAGCTTTTATATGAGATTATCTGCTTGGTTTTGGTGTAATTTGTGAGTATGGTGCAAAGATTATAGATTCACCAAGGGATCACCCTCCCGGGTATTGCAGAGCCCAAAGTGTAGAAAGATTTGCATAATTGTTGTCATAGTTGGCCCAAGTTCTAGAGGATATTGATAGTTGGAGTTGGCTTCTCCATAGATAATCTGAAGAATCAACTTGGTTTATGCCCTGTTGTAGTTTAAACCCTTTGGGGTGTTCGTATTTGCATGAAAATTGCATTGATGAACTATTATGCTGTCATTGATGTCAATTATAATTGGTAATGATATTGTTAAGATGTTGTTTTGCAACCGGTAGGTGAGCTAGTGAAGGAAACTGATATTACTAGAGAAGTGAGATCAACTGGTAACCCTACCTATTGATGTGCCAAACCCTAACCGATGGAGCTTGGTGAATTGGTTGTATTAGTTTATGATCAAATAATGAGTGGTAATGATTATGCCATGTATGCATATTGTATGTGAAGAGATTCAAATGGTTTTTGGTATGTAGAGATAATAGTTTTATCTTGGGAATGAGCGAGTATATTGCATGAAGTGGAAACTGCATGATGAGTTACATGGATTGATGAAGCTGTGATCAAGGAGCGGTTGAGGTTATCTTGAATAATGTGCAATGATTGATATGTAATCCAATGGTCATACTTAAACTGATTTGTTTGTAATCTCTATGATATCTTAGGTTTGTGTTGTGTTACTGACCTATTGTTTCACTTATAAGGTTGATGAGTTATTTTGTTGTAGCATTGACCATTTTGTTTAAGTGTAAGTGTGATTAGTTGTCAAACTAGAAGTTGTATCTATAGTATGTGTGAGGACAGATAGGAGCATGAAAAGGATCTAATCAAGCAGAGTAGTGTTATTCACTAGATCAACAAACCCTTGTTGTCCTTTAACAATTACAATAGCCAAATCCCTTAACTAGGTAAGCTTTAACATGTTTAGTTCTATCTAAATCTCTAACCAGGTGATCCATTAGATTGGATTTCAAATCTTCTAGCAAGGTTACTCCTAATAGGGTATTTCTTATAATAGGGCATTATATTCAATCCTTTAACTGGGTGGTCCCTAACAGGATCTGTTCTTAACAAGACTTTTTTTAAAGCTTTATCAAGCTTGGCTCCTAACAAGGCGAACTTCAGAAAAGTTCAGAATACTTGTGGGTATTCATCCCCACCATGGTTTTTCCCATTTGAGTTTCCACATCAAAATCATTGTTTCAAGTGATGAATTTTTTTGTGGTTATGTTTGCTATGGTTAATTTGCTTAGCTGCTAAATCCACTTAGATATGATAAGATGACCGACAGTAATCTGAAATGTGCTTTTACTATTGTTAGTAAAGTATTTGAATGTTTTTGTTAAAAGGTTTTAATATTTTTCAAGTTTTTCTTTTGTTATGACAGTCAACCAGTATACTTGATAGTGATATTGCATTCGATAGTTCAGTGTTTGAACTAGTCAGTTATGAGTTTGACTTGAGAGGTTATTTTTGAGTTTGGTGAAAGTTTAGTCAATTTTCTATCTACTGATTCACCCCCCTCTCAGTAGTTGTTTGGATCCTTATTGATTCATCATACCATCAATTGGTATCAGAGTGTTTTAGGTCCTCTAGTGTCTAAGCCTAACAGTTTTGATGTACTTGAAAAGCACTGAGAGGGGGGGGTTTATGAATTAGTGACACCAAAACAAACACAACTTCAAACACTAACTGGTAGATGAACTTAACCAAGAATTTAAACAAAATATATGCTATCCAAAATGAAATAACAACATCCACATAAAGTAGATATCCACCATAACACAAGTGTTTATGCATGGAAAACCCAAATAGGCAAAAACCATGGTGAGATGGAACTCACAACTTAACTATCTGTAGTAATAGATAACTGACTGGTTAAGGTCTTGCAAAGTGCTATGCTGAGCAAATCTTGTTAGAGATCCCAATCTTGATTAGAAGCTTATACCCTCTTAAGGGTACTACCTTGTTAGGAGTAACCTCGCTGGAGGATTTGAGAATCCAAACTAATGGATCACCTTGTTAGAGAATTTGTACAATGAAGCTTGTTTGAGCTTATTTGGTTAGGGGATTTAATTTTGTTGTAATGATTAGAAAACAACAAGAATGGTTTGATCTGTTATGAGTAGCACAATTTTTGCTTGATCGGATCATTCTAAGTACATTCAACACTTCTCTTCATCTTAACACTTATCACTCTTCAACAAAAACTTTCACTCTTTATGCATATCAATATTCACATAATCTCCTCTTCTATATCAGTTATCAATTTCAAATGATTCACTAAGATGTATTTAAATAGACATACAAATCTTATGTTGGCCATAGGAAATCAAAACACAATTTCCTAGGTGCAGTGTATCTAGACAAGTAAACATAACGCATCACAAAAATGACCACCAAGAAAATGGTGCTAGTAGCTCATCACAAAAATAGATACTGGTTAGAACAGTCAATACCAGTTGGAACAAAACATGTGAACCATTGTCTTAGAATCTTTGACTTGATCTCCTTCTTCATCTTCATCTTCATTTTGATGTCGACTTAATGTAACCACAAGTTATCTCTTATGCACATACTACTTGACATAGAGTACCGGTTAGAGATTAACTTTAAACATACCAGTTGTAAATGTAAACCAATGAAGTTACACCGGTAGTCAATGTAATCATATGTGTGTGTGAGAGTGTTTCATCAATGACAACAAGTGATGAATACATTATAATCATCATCAAGCCAATAATATCCACCTTTGGCATTGATGGAAACACTTAAAATTTAGAGTAATACAATACCGCTAAGTGTGCATACACAACATATTTACACGTGTTCATATTCCCCTTTAATACAATACTCCCCCTTAATGCATGCATAAATACAAAATTTTCAAAAACACACATACATATTATTACTCCCCCTTTGACAACAATACCAAAATGATAAAGTAAAATATATACATATATATAGAAAGTCAGTATCAAAGTGTTCAACATATATTACAACTTAAAAAAAAGTTCATGCTTTGGCTAGTCTCATTAAAATATCATTGAACTTCTGCTTCATCTAGGATAAAGCATTTTCCCATTATTCCAGTATGCTAGCAGTATACTCAAATGTATACATCAACTAGGAATGAAATTATTCTATTGAGTCTAGCATGCAGGTTTCAGGAGTAGCAAGAATAGCTTCAACATTGGAGTAGGCTTTCTAAAGAAGGTCGACCTGTGAAGTGAGTTGACTCTTGATCTCTCTTAGACATCAAAATCTCTTAGCCTTCTCATTATTCTTCCTATTTAGTTTGTCATGCAAATCATCTACAGACTGGTTAAAGGCATGAATGGAGTCCTGGAGTGGGACATATGCCTTGCATAACCTTTCCATTTCTTGCTCAGTTTCAACTTGACTCTTACAAATGTTAGAATAAAAGAATGTAACATTGGAGGTAGAGGCAAGATACTTTCCTCTAGATTCAATAGCTTTATTCAACAGACTTCCATTATGAGATAAAGCCATTTTGCAACTTTTAATGTTATTTTCAAGTTTATCTCCATATTTCTTCTTGTGACTCTTCTCAGCAGACATTTGAGCAACATCTTGAAGAGACTTGGTTTGATCAAATGCAACTGCAACTAACTGACCAAGTTTGCTGATAGGTGTAAGAAGATGTGCAACACCTATTTCCGATAGGAAACTAGACAAAATTTCTACTGCATTTTGGATTGTCTCTACTTCAATCCTTTTCTCTTTTAGTCTCTTCTTTTGTGCTCGAGATTGCATAAAATTAACAATCTTCATCATTTTTGATGCACTCAAGGTGTTCATTGTTAGGATTAATGACAGTCCCAAAGATACTAAGAGGGGGGGTGAATCAGTATCTTACCGGTTAATAGAATATTTAACCTTATTAAGAACTTTGCACTCTAAAACACTGTACCGGTAAATGAGAATTAATGTAGCAAATAGGAATAATAGAGACAACATAGAAAACACACCATAACACAAGATATTTAACGAGGAAACCCAGTGTGGGAAAAACCTTGGTGGGATTTGTGACCCACAATATTCACTCACTGGCCAATGAATAAATATTACTTACAATGAGGAGCTTGCACATGCAAGAAGTTAAACTGCCTAGAGCTCAGTGCTCAATAAGAGACACTGGCTACAAAAGTGGATTATGAAATCCAATGTTGGGGTTTCTAGTAGATTCGAAGCAAATATGAACTAACAATTATATGCAGATTTAAATACAAAAGATAAAGAAATAAAACAAGACACAGATAACCCAGAGATTTAATGTGGTTCACCCAAAATGGGTTATGTCCACCATACATAGCCATCCAATTTTTCTTATTATCCAGCAAAAAATAGTACATCAACCTTTTAATGTCTTAAGCATCCCAACCACTTATAACATGTGTTTTTAGGGCAACAAACAAAGTCGTCCTTTTAGGGTTTTATTACAATGTCAGTTTTCATCAACAAAAATGACAAAAAAAATTTCTTGGGGGCTGCCACCCCTGAACCCCCACAATGGGCTACGCCCACTTTCCTAGGGCCTGGCCCCAAACCCCGACGAGGATACGTGCTGAGTGTATAGTACTTTGCTGATCAGTTGCCACATATCAACAATCCAATACAATGTACTGGTTTAAGCTCATTCCATTACCAAAACCTTTGCTATCAACTATATCACCTTATACAAAATTTTCATACATACATACTTAATGACCTATAAGATCTCATAGATATATATGAGTCTTTTACAATATGCCATGTCTTATTTTAAAAATATAATTATATTAAAATACAATAAACAAAATTTTATCTCGTGTCACCTGGGGTGTCGGTATGCATTGTTGCCACTGCCAATTAAGTGTCTGTTGATGTATGTAGATGTCTATTGCCAGTGCTGGTAACTACTGATGGCTTACCAAATGAATACCAGAAGGTTTCCAGATGGTTGACATCAATGACAACATCAACTATTCTCATAAGAGTGTAGAATGCCAACAATCTCCCCCTTTGGCATTGATGGCAACACTCATGAGAAAAATCCAAAGACTGTTCCAAAACTAAAGTCCAAAAAGTTACCAAAAAGATGTGCTCCCCCTGAGCAAATGATCTCCTCAAAATAAGTATTTTTCTCTCTCCACTACTCCCCCTTTGACATCAATGACAAAGGTTATCAAAAATAGTCAAATGAGTGCAAAAATTTCACCTCAAGGTTTGTAACTAGTTGGTTACAATCTGAAATATGTCTACCAAAACTAAATTTAGACTCTTCATGAATCTTTTGCTGTCGATTAGGGTTGCCTCAGTCTATTGGATCGTTCTGGTGAGATGATGCATGTTCTCTTTCGATGATCTTTCTCCTTGAAGTAATGCCTTAGAGATTTCATTTCTCAGAGAGATAAGATTGTCCAACTTAGGACCAAGTTTATATTTAAGTTCTCTGGCATTAGATTTAATCCTTGTCTTTTCTTTCTCAAATTTCTCCAATTTCTCCTCAAAACCTGCTATTTCCTGCTCAATAACTGATATGTGGCTGGATGAGCCAATTATGTTATCAGCTATGTCATATATTTCTTTATGTACTCTACTGATCTCATTTTCTATGTCCTCAGTCAAAAGATGGGGTTTGCATGTTTGCCTATAAAGCTTGTTGTATTCCAAAATTGTAGAGTTCAGTGCCAATAATAATGTATCAATGTGTTCTGTGCACTTCTTTATTGTATCTTCAAATAATTTATCCTTCTCCTTTTTAACTTTCTCTTTGAAGTTGTCCTGATTCACCTTGTAAATGGTTATTACATTATCAGTGATAAATTTTGATAGTGTCCAATTTTCCTATAGAATCCTTGATGTGACGAGTGTTACAATTTGGTTTAATCAACTTCAGTACTGGTAAGGTGTCATCAATTGCCTTGTTGGCCAATGCATTACAGTCTGTTATCTTCTTTATTGAATCCAGGAGTACTTCAGTAACATTTGTAGGTGTGAATTCACTTGGTGAAGTTTCGGTTGTCTGACCAATTACTTTTATTACCTCTGTGCTTCCAACATTTGTAACCATTTTTCTTGTGTTTACCTCTGGTGGATCAGTCTGAGTTTGTATTTCAACCTATAAAGGTTTGTCTGATGGTTTGGGTGCCTCAGTGATTACCGATTTCTCTACCTCAATATGTACCTTTATCTCTGTAGTTTTCTCATTTGTCAGTATCTCTGTCTTAGATGGCCTTGTGTTACCATCTTTACCTTCAGTATTCTTCCCAATATCCAATGGTTGTTCTATTTGTAATGATTTCTCTATTTGGGTTGGGATCTCAACCTCAACAGTCTCTACTGGCTCCTCAGCAATGTTGCCACTATCAACATTATCTTCCTTAACCTCTGTAGTGTCCTTATCCACAACAATATTCCCTTCCTAAGTATCCACATTCATGGTGAATAGTATTTCAGATTCAGGATTAGTGTCATCATCTGTGACACCTTTAGTGTCAGTGATCGGTGGATCATCAGTATGTACTGGTGTAGTATCCAAAGGTCATGGCAGTATATTATTAGTAATCTTGATATTTTGAATTCCACCAATCTTTCCTTTTCCCTTATCCTTATCCTTCTGATATACTTTGAACATTTTCTTTGGTTGGTTCAATTCCTCTGATTTTTCTTTTTCCACAAAAAATATATCCCATTTATCAGCAGTCTCCTCTGCAATCTCATTTACTCTACCTGCCATCAAACTTACTTGTTGGTGACCACTAGCAAAAACGGATCTATTAGCCTCATAAATCAAATTATCAATTTCATCTTTTGATTTCACAGGATGAACAGCTAGAAGTTTTTCAACTTTTAGGTTCTTATCCAATTCCATCACTGCAATCCTTTTTGCATCTAATCTTCTATACTGTTCATTTGGTAAATCATCCACAACTTCAATTAAGACTTTCTTATATATGTCCAAGTATAAGATAATACTGTTCTCAATACTTTCCTTGTCAGAGTCATTAATTTACTCACATTAGCCAAATTTCCATCATTAGTTATTTCATTTAACAAATTATCTAATGAGGGTATGGCCAATTTCTATTTCTTCTTGGGAGTTAGTTTCTTAGCTGGTTCCCTTACTGCCTATTGTTTCTTCCTCAAGGCCCTTGTTCTTTTGGGTGAAGGAGAGGGTACTAGTGAAGGTTTTCTCTTCCTCTCAACTCTTTTGAATTTTGTTGGTATCTCACTATCAGAAGATGTGCCAACTAGTGAAATGTTTGCCTCTGGTTGCAGTCCTTCCAGCTCACTAGGCATTATCCCATTAAAGTTCATAATATTTTCTTTGATTTCCTGTACTTTCTTCAAAGTATCCCTAATGTACTTTTTTGTTTTCTTTCTTTGCTTCTTAATTTTTACACCTCTCTCAATAGTTTCAACACTACCAAAAACTTGTTCCGTTGGTTCTCTTGGTGCATCTAACAAAGATTTTTCATGTCTCAATAATGTTGAGATCTACCTCATAACCCATTCTAGTCACCCAGATAGTTAGAGGAAGTACAACTTCCATCCATGTCTCATCCTTCTTGATGACAAAACAGATTTCTTTGTCATATTTGTCCACTACACTCTGTGGTAGTTTTTCTCTGGTTTTTATTTTAGCTTGAAAATATTTAAAGTATTTAGTTATGTTGTTGTCCTTTATAGTTCCCATGTTGGTGAAAGCTTCCTGTAATTGTTTTCCTACCGGTATGTCATATCCAAAGTCTTTCGGTTTTGTACTAGGGATTTCCTTGGTGAAATACAACATTAAGTATACTAAAAGATTACCAAAGTGAAATGTCCCTTTCTTATCTCCTTTAATCTTTTTTAAATTATCAATGAGTTCATCTTTCAACCATTCACACACATCTATCATTGCATTGTTCTTAACCATTTCATAAGCACTATTAATGCAAAGACTAAAAACCGAATTAAGCTTGTTTGCATGTGTAGTCTTGTAACCTAACACCATACTTATGAATCTCACATTGATGTCTTTGATATCATTCATTCTTAGTGATCTACTGTCTAATGTTGCTCTAGTTAGGCCCATTACTTTGTTGTTAGGAACTTTCTTTGTTTTGTCAGGTCTGCTACCAGTTGAGGGTAAACCAATTACTACCCTAATTGCTTGCCAGGTTATTTTGTAGACAAAATCCAACCATAGAAATTCTCCATGTGCTCTACTTAGGACAATTCTCACTACTTCTTCCGAAAATTCAGGGATATTCAATATTTCAACAAAACCTAAAGTCTCCACACTCTTGTGTTCAGGTTAAATAGTACCATTTTCATCACAAATTACTGTTCTAAACATTTTAAATAATTCCTCGAAACCTAATTCTTCAATGTTGCAATGTATATATATCCCAGCGTCTTCAGCAAATGCTACACCTTTAGAAATTTTTGAAAAATACCCCTATGGAATCATCTTTCTTAGCTACTTGGGGAATTATTTTAAACATGGGCCTAGGACATTTTACATTTTCCACAATAGTATGGTTCACAATAAACTTGGGAGCAGAAGAAGAAGCCATTGAAAAATACCTTTAGCTGTCTGAAAATATCTGAATGCTTGAAAGAAATCGCTTCACACCTTTGTCTTGAATGCCTTAGCTCTTTTTTGTGCTCTTTGCTAATTTGAATGCTCAGTGAATAAAAAATGAGGGAAATTTGATGATTTATAATGACTTTTCTCTTACCAATCACATTAAATGCTCACTGGTTAGGTGAAAACTTAACACATCTTCTGATAAAGAAGAAATCTATCTTCTTACCATCGACCGAGGGTAGTCTGCATGATATTCAATTTGTTGAAATGCCCCCAAAGGGTTACTTCTCAGTTGGATGAATAATCTCTTCCTAGTGGAGGGTTACTTTGTTATACTGGTGAAGAAATAGTCTCATCAACATTCTGATCTGTCTTCCTAATCCATTGTTTTAAAAATTCTTGCTTTAGCTCATCTACCTTTTCTTTGCCTTTCAAACTGAATCCTTTATTGTTTGTCAATGAATTCTTATTTCTATAGAATTTTGCAATGTGTCCAGTCTTGTTACAAGCATAACAAGTCACATTATTCCTCTTATTAGATTTTCCATATCCTATGCCGCTTTGTATTATGCATTGATTAGATAAGTTTCCATATCTTCCATAAACATAGCATCTCACATTCATTCTATAGTTTTCTGAATTATGACCAACTTTGTTGCATTTGGAACATTGACCAGTGGGTGCATTAATATTCTGATTGTTTCTAGATCTACACTGATTTTCTCTATGACTATACTTGTTACAGTTAAAGCATTTCCCATTAAATTTATAAGCACTAGGTTGTCTTACCAATTTACTGTGATCATAATTGTTTGCAGTATTGGAACATTCTCCAACTTCAAATCCAATTCCACTAGTATCTCTATTTGGTTTCTAACTTTTTAGCATATCATCAAGTTCCTCTGAACTTTTCTTGAATTTCTCTTTGTGTTGATTTGCAGTAGCCAACTCATTTTCCAGAAATTTGTTTTGTCGCACAAGCTCAGTTTTATCATGTTGCATGTGAATTAGATCTGTCTTCAATATATCATTTTCATGACTAAGTCTTATCTTTTCATTTCCAACATCATTGAGTCTCTGATGCAGAGGGATTATGATGGGCCACTTGGTTTGGGTGGATTTATATGGGAAATACAAGGTTTCCAATATGTTTAATGACACCCAAATGACACAAAGAGACCCAAACCCAAACAAGACCTTAATCAATGGTTATAAAGGTTTAAAATGACTTATCAGACTCAACCCATAGGGTCCCAATAGGTTTCAAAACCCTGACTCAAGTTTAGTTAGGCAAACTCACTTCTAGGCCCTCAAACCTAGTAGCCTTTCAAATGGGTAGAACACAAATAACTTTCAACTTTTACAAAGAAATCCAAAAAAAATTATAGATTAAAATACCCTTTTCAACCTTAATAAACATATGTTAGAATGAGGAACTATTGTTTTGGAACACAAGCTTCAAAAATTGCTGCTCTGGATTAGGCCTAGCCCAATTAGCCTTCTTGGGACTGTTATTTAGACTTTAATGCAGATTTTTCCAATATACTTCTCAAAAACATTGCACTTTCAGATACCCTTTCCAAACTTACACAACTTACCAAAATTAAACTAGGTGACGTTTTGTACCAAATCTCTCCAATGGCTGACTGAGACACTTTTTACTCACAAAAATGGGTGCATTTACAAAGGAACTACCAACCCAACAAGTCCAATCACTCCACAACTTTGGACAATATTTTTATATGGTCCCAATCAAACAAATTGGGTGTCAATTTGACTCTATGACTCCTGCAAATATGAAAGCCCCAAATTAGGCCTCAAAACCCCTAAAAACTAGGGCTTGGTCAATCTCCCACATGCCATCACTTATCTAAGTGAAAAAATGATGCAACACCATCTCCTTCATGCCTTTTAACAATTCCAATCATAAAAACTATCCCTCCAATGGCTACTTTAGTGGCTGCTATACCTTAGCCTCATTTCCCACACCCTCTTCACACCTTCAAATCCACTTTCTGAGTGATCACCCTGCAATTTCTTGTCAATCTTGCATATTTAGTGTTAGCATGATATGATACAACTTAGGGATTCATTCCAAGTCATAGTAAGTACAGTTTTGGAATGAATCCTTATCGCATGCTCTCAAAATAATGTCAAAACAAGCCTTTCAAGAGGCCAATCAGTCAAATAAATCTAAAACAAAAATAGGAATGGATGTAAATGAATCAAAATAACTTTAAAGTTCTATTTCCAGTTCATACAAGTGATACTTGATCAATGAATCATCAAAAGAGACTTTAAAATGTAAGAAAATGAATTCACCTTCATTTCTCACTTTGTCCAACATATATAAGGTGTATTTCAACCATCCAAACTGACCTATATCAGTTATTTGTCATTATAGACTTGTTTAGACTCTAAAATCCATTTTCCCACCTAAAAACAACTAACCGTTAGAATTCAAAAATTTGAATTTCTAACTTACAATTTATTGAATATTTTAAAGTCTAACCTATCAAACTTGATGTTTTATTACTCCTAGGATCTGAAAAAACTTTATCTAGCCATCAAAATCCCATTTAGGCACTATTGGCCTCCCTTACATAATTTTTGGTCCTAAAGTCCTTATTAGGACCCTCAGGACATTTAACTCTAAAATCATATTGATAATTATAAATTGCCATTATTAGCGTCAAAGTGTCCCAATTAACCTTTATAGAAGTCCTTGAGCCTTCATTAATGTTTTGACCATTTGGTTGCCTTGGTATGTTCCTAGATGCTCCTGCATCATACACCCCACCTTCAAAGATACTCTTGTCCCAAGAGTTGAATGGTTTTGTTTTCATGCCTCTCAAGATCCTTGAGGGAGTCCTGCAACTTGACCTCTTACTGGTTTTCAACTCTCCATCCCATTTCTTACAACCTGCACTCAAATCCTTAGATAGAAACAAATAAAACTTGTTACCAACTTCAACCAGTTTTTCATTACTTGTTTGTTGTTTGGGATAGTCATAATGAGACTGCCTTATAGGTTCTATATGCTACATTTGAGGATCTAAAAGACCTTTACCATTGCCCTTCATGGACATATCTGCACCAACCTTCCTTGGTGACACAATAGGACACCAAAGTGTGCCCATAACCACTCCTCCTTCACTCACTTGCTGCTGCAAATTGGTTACCTTATCAACATTTTCAGATTTCATCATCAACAATGATGAATTATGCTTCAGACCTGATTCATCCTTCTTTTGCTCCTGCAAAGCAACATATTCCTTTCTTCCAAACACAATAATACTTTCTTTTTCATCAACATTGCAAGGAAGAGGTGTAAGAGTGAAAGATTGTCCACCCTTATGCACAACATACACATTTTCAAGACCATAATGAATAGTCCTCCTAGAGGCTTGCCAAGGCCTTCCAAGAATGATATGACAACATGTCATCAGTATGATATCACACAAAACTCTATCACTATACCCTCCAATTGAAAAATCAACATAAGCTTGCTCCCTAATGACAATGTTTTGTTCATTGCTTACCCAAGATGCTTTATATGGTCTATCAATTGGAAACTTCTTCAATCCTAATTTTTTTACCATCTCATAAGATACCAAATTATCAAATGAACCAGAATCAATGATCATTCTACAAATTTTACCTTTTCTTTCACAATTGGTTTTAAAAATTGATACCTTGGGCTTCTCTTGTTGTTGTATTTGTTGTCTTCTCCTCACCATCAAGAAATCACCTTCCAAGATTGGATTTGCTGGTAGGGGTTCCCTCTCTTCCTTCTTCTCATCCTCTTCTTGAGTAATTCCAACCCTTCTTTCTCTCCTTGTGTTATTCTCCTTTTCAGGACACCTAAAAGATTGATGCCCAACTTCACCACAAGTGAAACACTTTCCTGTGAAAATACCACTTCCTCTTCATGCTGCAAATATTCCTCCACCTCTTTGCCCATTCTTTGTGTCAACCATAGGTTCCTTGCCTTTGTAAATGTTGTTTTGCACTTTTCCTTCATTAAACCTACCACCTCTACCTTTGTTTGCTTGGCCTCTTCCATTACCTTGCCTATCTTGTCTTCCTTTTACTTTATCTCCAGCCTTCATGGCTAATTTGTAACACTCCTCCACCATCCTGGGTGTAGTCATACTCATCTCATCTTGTATATTATATCTCAGACCTCCAAGATACCTTGCTACCTTCTCTTCCACATCTTCATCATGTGCTGCTCTTATGTCTAACTTGTGAAATTCTTCAGTATACTTTTGGACATCCATGTCCTTTTGCTTCAGCCCTTGCATCTTTTTATACAATTGCACCTTATAATCATCTGGAAGGAACTTGTCCTTCATCTTGTCCATCATCCTTGGTCATGAGGTGATCTTAGGCAATCCTTTCTTTCCTCTATCTGTCTGCAAGTTATCCCACCACAATAATGCATGGCCCTTCAACCTAGATTTAGCAACCTTAACCTTGAACTTATCTTCTACATCTTCACAATCAAAGTGATTTTCAAGAGCACTAAACCAATCAAGCAAAATTTCATCATCCATATTACCTCCATAAATTGGTAGATCACTGCTTGTCTTTGAGTCTCCACTTTTGACAGCCTTCACTAGCTTTGCCAACCCGGCATCCTCAGGATCAACTCCTTCTTCCCTTGGTGCTGCTTCTTCTTCATGATCTTCCTCTCCACCTTTATCTACAAGGTTCTTCAATCTTTCCATCTCTTCTTTCATCTTCCTATTCTCTACCATTTGTTCCTTCACCAATTTTGTAAGCTCTACATTTGTCATCCTTAGAGGCAAATCTTCTTCTTCAAACATCTTTGTCCCCCTAATGTAGAGAGTCAACTCTAGAAGGCTTCTTAGAGGAAAATCAACTCCAAGGCTTCTACAAAGGATTCAATCCATAAGAAAGCCAAAGACTCTTCTCAATCCAACCAAAAAGCACAAACCTCTTGCTCAACCCAGATCTTTTGCTGAGCTCTAATACCAATTTGACGTAGAGGGATTATGATGGGCCACTTGGTTTGGGTGGATTTATATGGGAAATACAAGGTTTCCAATATGTTTAATGACACCCAAATGACACAAAGAGACCCAAAAAAAAACAAGACCTCAATCAATGGTTATAAAGTTTTAAAATGACTTATTAGACTCAACCCATAGGGTACCAATAGATTTCAAAACCCTGACTCAAGTTTAGTTAGGCAAACTCACTTCTAGGCCCTCAAACCTAGTAGCCTTCCAAATGGGTAGAACACAAATAACTTTCAACTTTTACAAAGAAATCCAAAAAATTTTATAGATTAAAATACCCTTTTCAATCTTACTAAACATATGTCAAAATGAGGAACTATTGTTTTGGAACACAAGCTTCAAAAATTGTTGCTCTGAATTAGGCCTAGCCTAATTAGCCTTCTTGGGACTATTATTTAGACTTTAATCCAAATTTTTCCAAAATACTTCTCAAAAAAATTGCACTTTTAGATACTCTTTTCAGAGTTACACAACTTACCAAAATTAAACTAGGTGATGTTTTGTACCAAATCTCTCAAATGGCTGACTGAGACACTTTTTACTCATAAAAATGGGTGCATTTACAAAGGAACTACCAACCTGACAACTCCAATCACTCCAAAACTTTGGAAAGTGTTTTTATATGGTCCCAATCAAACAAATTGGGTGTCAATTTGACTCTATGACTCCTACAAATATGAAAGCCCCAAATTAGGCCTCAAAACCCCTAAAAACTAGGGCTTCGTCAATCTCCCACATGCCATCACTTATCTGAGTGAAAAAATGATGGAACACCATCTCCTTTATGCCCTTTAACAATTCTAATCATAAAAACTATCCCTCCAATGGCTACTTTAGTGGCTGCTATACCTTAGCCTCATTTCCCACACCCTCTTCACACCTTCAAATCCACTTTCTGAGTGATCACCCTGCAATTTCTTGTCAATATTGCATATTTAGTGTTAGCATGATATGATACAACTTAGGGATTCATTCCAAGTCACAGTAAGTACAGTTTTGGAATGAATCCTTATCCCATGCTCTCAAAACAATGTCAAAACCAGCCTTTCAAGAGGCCAATCAGTCAAATAAATCTGAATCAAAAATAGGAATGGATGTAAATGAATCAAAATAACTTTAAAGTTATATTTCCAGTTCATACAAGTGATACTTGATCAATGAATCATCAAAAGAGACTTTAAAATGCAAGAAAATGAGTTTTTATTGCCTTTCAATGATGCAATCCGTGGAAATATAGCCATTCCCCTTCATTTCTCACTTTGTCCAACATATATAAGGTGTATTTCAACCATCCAAACTGACCTATATCAGTTATTTGTCATTATAGACTTGTTTAGACTCTAAAATCCATTTTCCCACCTAAAAACAACTAACCGTTAGAATTCAAAAATTTGAATTTCTAACTTACAATTTATTGAATATTTTAAAGTCTAACCTATCAAACTTGATGTTTTATTACTCCTAGGATCTAAAAAAAATTTATCTAGCCATCCAAATCCCATTTAGGCACTATTGGCCTCCCTTACATAATTTTTGGTCCTAAAGTCCTTATCAGGACCTTCAGGACATTTAACTCTAAAATCATATTAATAATTATAAATTGCCATTATATGTGTCAAAATGTCCCAATTGACCTTTATAGAAGTCCTTGAGCCTTCATTCATGTTTTGACCATTTGGTTGCCTTGGTATGTTCCTAGATGCTCCTGCATCAGTCTCTTAGTCAAGTCTTCTTCATTCTTCTTCTTGTCTTCAATGTCCTTACAAAACCTCATAGTCATATCTTGCATTTCATTCTTCATAGTATTATTTTCTTGTCTCAACTTGTTTGCAAGTTCTCTAAGAGTTTCCTTTTCATCATCATCTTTCTGCATCTTCTCATGATGTTCTTTTCTTTTATTTCAAGCTTTTGTAAGATTCTCCTGAAGTCCTTGAATGAATTTATATGCAGTCTTTAGATCATCTTCAAGTTTGATATTATTCAAGTTCTCTACATCATAATCTACAAGAGCTCCTTCCAATTGTTTTCTTAAGTTCTCTATTTGTATCAGTGTTAGAATCTTCCTCAAGTTGTTAGGATTTTGAAAATAGAGGACCTGGCTCTAATACCAATTGTTAGGATTAATGATAGTCCCAAAGATACTGAGAGTGGGGGGGGTGGGTGACTCACTATCTTACCGGTTAGTAGAATATTTAACCTTATTAAGAACATTGCATTCCAAAACAATGTCCTAGTAAATAAGAATTAATGTAGCAAATAAAAACAATAGAGATAGCATAGAAAACACACCATAACACAAGATATTTAATGAGGAAACCTGATGTGGGAAAAACCTTAGTGGGATTTGTGACCCACAATATTCACTTACTGGCTAATGAATAAATATTACATAGAATGAGGGGCCTACACATGCAAGAAGGCCAACTGCCTAGAGCTCATTGCCCAACAAGAGTCACACTGACTACAAAAGTGGATTATGAAATCCAATACAATGTACCGCTTCAAATAAGCATCAACTATGCTAGCTTTAGTACCAGTTTAAGCTCATTCCATTACCAAAATCTTCATTGTCAACTATATCACCTTATACAAAATTTTCATACATACATACATACACACATACTTAATGACTTGTAAGATCTCATAGATATATATGAGTCTTTTACAATATGCCATGTCAGCTTTACAAAAGATAATTACATTAAAATATAATAAACAAAAGTTTATTCCCTATCGGCTAGGGTGTCGGTATGCATTGTTGTTGCTGCTAGTGAAGTTCCTGTCGGTGTATGTAGATGTCTATTGCCGATGTCGGTAATTGCCGGTGGCTTATTAGATGAATGCTAGAAGGTTGTTAGATGGTTGCCATCAATGACAACATCAACTATGCTCATAAGAGTGTAGAATGCCAACATTCATGTCAATGGGTCCTGAAAGACTTAAAGAATCATCATCATCATCTTCAAGTAGTGTTTGCTTCACCAGTTTAGTGGGTACACTCTTAATGATAGCTCTTTCTATGTTCTTCTCTATTGTTTCTTCAATTAATTGAGTGACAACTTCCTTAGTAGACTTCTTTTGAGTATTTTCAATGACCAGTGGAGATTGGGGTTTCTCCAGTTGTTCGTTTGTTGTTTCATTGTCCACTGTTAGTTAAATACCTGGTTGTTCAACTAATGAAACCTGTACTTCAATGATTGTAGGAGGATCCATATCTAGTGCAGTGATGTCTCCAGATAGGTCTATAGTATTTTGACCATCTTCATCAACAAGAATAAAGGAATAATCCTTCTTCTTGATTGGATAGACTACGTCAGCTTGAACAATTTCCCCTTCATCCATTTCTGGTCAAGGAACATCATCTGTAGAATCATCCTTATTGCTAGAGTGGATGACTTCTTCCCTCATTTTGATTACATGAGCTAGCTGATGTGTCTCAGTCTCAACAACTGCCCTTTTTGCATTAAGAAGCTTCAATCTTCTCATTTTAAAATCAAAATATACTTTGTATTGCTCAATTAAAGCACTAATTCCATCCAAAGATAAGTTGGGAAAATATTGTACAAATATTTAATCAATAATCTTCTTCTCCAATTGAATTTCTTCCTCTCATTTATCTAATAGAGTATTATACAAAGATATTGAAATATCTTTTTCCAAGTCATGCAGAAATATATTGTAATGACCCAAATAAGTTATTACCTATTAGATTACTTGCTTTTGCTCATATTCAGTGAAAGAATCAAAATATTTTGTGATATTATCAAACATATTTCTTCCTAATGTCTTCATTGTCCTCTCAAAAACTGTGTCAAGTTTGTAGGTAGCAATATCTATAGGTGTAGTTGCCTTCGACACTACCTTTTCCTTCCTAGGTGTTCTACCAGTTGTTTTTTCCTCCTTTGCTTCTTCTTCAGAATCTATACCCTCAGACTCTAAGTGCAAAATCAATTTCTGATTTCTCTTCTTTGGTGCACTCTCCTTCTTTATATATACTTTAGGTGTTGGTTCTTTCTTAGTTAGGACACTCCGAGTCACCCTTCTGGTCTTTTTCACAGGAGATTTTTCATCGGGCTTCTTTTTCTTTCCTTTCACTTTAGCTACAGGTGTAGTATCAATTTTAGTTGGTGCAGCTTGGACTGCCACAATGTCCGATTTTGCCTTCTTTTAGTCTTTAGGTGATGCTAATAGGTATTTGCATAGCTGACTAGTAAATCATGATTAACCTCATAGCTCATATCTTCCATCTCTTCCTCTCTAGGCTCAATTGCTTGCATCAAGCAAAAGTCAGTGGTAAATGTGAAGATTATGTCTTTTGCAAAGTGTTTTACCACATCTTCAAGTAACCTCATTCTCATGCTCAGCTTTTTCTGAAATTCATTAAAATACTTGTTCAAGGTAGCTAAAAAAGTTTTCTTCACATCCTTAATGTTATTCTTGATCTGTGCATTGACCGGTTGTTCTTTGGACCATTCAATATCTCCAATAATCGGTAGGAAGTTCTGAAAATAGAAAAATAACCCAACTAATAGTTGACCATATTTGAACTTTTGTGTGTTGTCCTTCTTAATGGATTACAAATTTTGAAATAATTGCAATCTAATGGCTTCATAGATATCATAATCTGCATTATCAACAATCATTCTATGTGTTGTATGAATTGCTGTAGATGGAACACTGTTAAGTATACTGGAGTAGAATACTCGGTAGCCTATCACCATTACTGCAAGTTTCACCGTAGGGTCTCTAATATTGTTGATAGAAAAATGATGCTTATCAGATATAGAATCGGTTAACTTGAAGATAGTATCCTTTGAAATTCTTCTTAACATAGGAATTTTACCGGTTGAGAAATAACCCATTACAGCCCTAATAGCTTCCTTGGTTATTGTATGAGTCTTTTCCAAATACATATTCTCTGTGTGGACTCGACTCAAAATTATTCTTATGTGTTCTTCCTCAAAATATTCAAGAAAATATGCAGCATTATGAAAACCTTTTTCAAAAACCCTAGCATATTTTGTTTCATTTCTACTCTTATCACAGAGTGATTTTAGTTGAGTATAGATGTGTAGAGTTCCTAAGTCTTCTATCTTGCAATATATTTAGCCAGACAAGTCACCTTTGACCATAACACCACTCGGGACTTGTGATAATACATTATAAGACATAATTTCATCTGCCTTCAGAGCTTCATCAGGCTCATTAGTGATCATCAACCTCTCTACAAACTTAGAAGTAGATTCCATTCTAGTTAAACAAGTTTTGAAGTGATATACTTAAAGAAATACCTTGTATCTCACACGTCACTCCATTTCTCAGTTGAAATATCCAAATGCACACTCATTCACCTCTCTGCAACTTTCAATTCAACTTGATTTCTCTAAACATGAAACAATTAACCAATTGACAACAAGACAATCTTGTTCTGCTCTACAATCGCTTCAATTTTTTTTTTCAAAAGAGTTAGGGTGAAAATGATAAAGTAAAACTTGTTTTTATCCTCTTTACCAACTGTAATAAATGCTTGCACTTTAGGTTAAAAACCCTAATTTTACTGCTTAAGAGAAATACCAGTTGATAATACGTCAATAAAATGTCACGAAAAATTCATAATTCAAAAAATTCTTTCCTGCTCATTTTACAAGGGGTTTGGAGATGTTTTACCGTTAAGATCCCCTTAGCCATGTTAGACAGGCTTAAGTCACCGATGCTAGATTCTCTTCACTGGGTGAAGGAACAGTTTCTTCTCCAAGTGATTCATCACCTTTCTTTTTCCAAATCTGATTCATCTCTGGTTTCCTCAATATCAACTTTCTGGTTGCCTTTCTAATCCTTGAAGGAGTTGACTAGTTTACGATTTCTTGATTTGCAAAACTTTGCTAAGTGCCCCAATTTTTCGTAGTGATAATAGACTATACCAGATGATCTCCAAGGTCTTGCATTTCCTCTTCTTGTTCTTCTTCTATAGTTCATAGCCACATGACCAAAGTTATTACAAAAGGTGCAAAAAACATTTGTTAGCTTTTCCATTTCAAATGGACTAAACCGGTTGCCATAGGATCCTTGCCAATTCCGGTTTACCTAGTTATCAAAATTCCTTATCTGATCACCATTTGGTCTAGGATGCATGTGTGGTATAGTATTGTTTGCTCCATATCTGCACTCAACATGTCTATGCCCATACATTCCACAAGTGTATCAATGACCTTCAAACTTTATAGACACACACCTAACATTAGTACTGTAATTTGCATTTCTGTTAGGTTTGTCTCTATAGACATTTGTACTATGACTAGGCTTATGACAAACAAAGCACACAGGTTTAAAAACATTCTTACCGGTAGGCTTATTGACTTTAGGAGCAGGTTTTTTCTTTGTATAGTTTCTCTTTGTACTAGAGGATTCACCTTTTTCAGTTGTATGAAAACCAAGTCTAGAGATATCACCCTTCATTCTCTACATTTGAATTTGTTCTTCCAACATGGTAGAACTTTTGATGAACTTCTCCAATTTATTATTGTCTTCAGTAAGCTTTTTGATGAGATCTTCATTATGCTTAGACAGGTTCTCTTTCAGAGACGATGCCAACTCAAGGTCTAGCTTTAGGTTCTCCTTTTCTTTTGTTTTAGCAATCAACTCCTCATGTAAAGTGTCTTTTTCCCATTTGATCTTTATGATCTCTTGATCTCTTACCTTGACAAGATCTTCAACAGCTCTTCTAGCTTCCAGTTCCTGACTCATGCAGACAGTGAGACCTTCTAACTCCCTTCTTAGATTCAGTTTTTCATTCTTCACCTTTTCAACTTCATCAGCTAAATCTTCAATATTGGCTTCATCTGAAGAACTATTATCAGATATTTCTAACATTTTTTCAGATAGCTCTCTCCTTTTGACTTGAGAGACTTTTAGTTTGCCCCTAAGAGATTCAATTTCATTTCTACTAGCTTCTAGCTCTCTAACCATCTTGAAGTAGCTTTTGTCCCCCATGATAGTTTCAAGACTCCCTTCTAAGTGGTTAGGCTTCAAATAAGTTAGGCTTTGATACCAATTGATGAACTTGAAAAGAACTGGGAGGGGGGGTTGAATCAGTGACACCAAAACAAACACAACTTCAAACACTAACTAGTAGATGAACTTAACCAAGCATTTACACAAAATACATGCTATCCAAAATGAAATAACAACATCCACCATAACATAAGTGTTTATACGTGGAAAACCCAAATAGGTAAAAACCATGGTGAGATGGAACTCGCAAGTTAACTATCTGCAGTAATAGATAGCTAACTAGTTAAGGTCTTACAAAGTGCTTTGCTAGGAGTGAATATTGTTAGAGATCCCGAGATTGATTAGAAGCTTATACCCTATTAAGAGTACTACCCTGTTAGGAGTAACCTTGCTGGAGGATTTGAGAATCCAAACTAATGGATCACCTTGTTAGAGGATTTGTTCAATGAAGCTTGTTAGACATTACCCGGTTAGGGGATTTGATTTTGTTGTAATGATTAAAAAACAACAAGAATGGTTTGATCTATTTTGCATAGCACAATATTTTCTTGATCAGATCATTCTAAGTACATTCAACACTTCTCTTAATCTTAACACTTATCGCTCTTCAACAAAAGCTTTCACTCTTTATGCATATCAATATTCACATAATCTCCTCTTCTATATCAATCATCAGTTTCAAATGATTCACTAAGATGTCTTTAAATAGACATACAAATCTTATGTCAGTCATAGGAAATCAAAACACAATTTCCTAGGTATAGTGTATCTATACAAGTAAACATAACTCATCAAAAAAATGACAGCCAAGAAAACGGTCCTGGTAACTCATCACAAAAATAGATACTGGTTAGAACAATCAATACCAATTGGAATAAAACATGTGGACCATTGTCCTGGAATCTTTCACTTGATCTCCATCTTCATCTTCATCTTCATTTTGATGCCAACTTAATGTAACCACAGGTTATGTTTTATGCACATACCAGTTGACATAGAGTATCGATTAGATATGAACCTTAAACATACCGGTTGTCAGTGTAAACCAATGAAGTTACACCGATAGTCAATGTAATCATATGTGTGTGTGAGAGTGTTTCATTAATGACAACAAGTGATAAATACATTATAATCATCATCAAGCCAACAAGATTAAGGTAAAGATCATGAAGAACATCATGAAGAAAGAAGGTTTGAAGTTTAATAGGGAAAACTATAAAATATGGAGTGATAGGATAAAAATATATATCAAGAGTCTAGGAAGTCAATACTGGGAACATGTTGTTTCTCAATATGTTGCACCTAGTTGGACTATGTTTGATGATCAAAATAAAGAGCAACAAGAAAATATTCAAGCATTGGAGGCCTTTATCAATTCTTTATCTGATTCAGAGTATGTTGATGTCTATGGTCTGGAGACTACTTATGATGTGTGGAAGAAACTTGAGGAAATCTACAACAGTGATGAGCATAGGAAGATTGCCAAAGAAGAGAGTCTGAGAGGTAAATTTGATGACATGCAGATGGCTAAAGGTGAGAATATTCAACAGTATGGTTAGAGGATCAAGGAGATAGTTGGTGAGATCAAGAGTGTTGGTGGTAAAGTGGAGGATGCCACAATGTTTAGTAAGGTGTTGAGAACCCTTCTACCAGTCTACACTATCCGAGTTGCAGCCACTCAGGAGCTAAATTCTATTAATAAAACTAAGGTAACTCTTGACTCTATCATTGTAAACTTATTGTATTTGAATTAAATGGTTATGATGGTAGTGCTCAGAAATCCAAATTTGCATTTAGAGCTTCAGTTTCTAACCAACCTATGAGGAAAAGTAGAGATGTTAGTCATAGTTATATATCTAGATCTAGTAGAGAAGTTGATGATGAAGATAGTCTAATTGAGCTTGAAGCATTGTTGGCCAATCGGTTTCCCAGAAGTACCCATAAGTACATAAGTAAATTACCTTTGAAGTATTTTGCATGTAACAAGATTGCACACATTGCAACTAACTGTCCTAATGGTGATAATGAGTATTAGTGTGAGAAGTACAAGAAGTACAAAGGAAAAAGGCAAAAGATATTGTCTCATTGCAGTTGATGGTGGTATCACTGATAAGGAATCTAAGGGAAGTGCTAATGAAGACATTGTCTTTGTTGCCATTAAAGAGAAGACATCTTATCAGAATGGCTTAGTTTATCACATGGATAGTTTTGATGGTTGGATCATAGATAGTGGTTGTTCACACCACATGACCATTGACCGGAGTAAATTTATTACTTTAAAGGAATTTGATGGAGGGGTGAGATTTGGAAATGACTCACCCTACATGGTAAAAGGAAAGGGAAGCATTTCTCTTAATGGAAAGAGCAGTGCAGATGATGTCTACTGGGTTGAAGGATTAAAGTACAATCTATTGAGTGTATCTCAACTCAATGATAGAGGTTATCCATTGGAATTGAAGAATAGAATGTGAAAAATCTATGGGAGAAAAGTTGAACTAATTGCAATCAGAAAGAAGACAAAAGGTAACCCATTTCACCTAAATCCTAAAGTCAACAACTGTTTGATTGCTAAAGTAGATAATAGTTGGCTTTGGCATCAAAAATTTTGTCATATAAATTTTGATAACATTGTCAAAGTCAGTAAGTCTAAGTTGATAAGAGGTTTTCCTCAGTTGGACAAACCGGTGAAGGCTCTGTGCAAGGAATGTCAATTAGGAAAGATGACATCCTCAACTTTCAAGAGCAAATATTTCTCAACAAAAAAGTTGTTAGATTTGGTTCATACAAACCTCTATGGACCAATAAGGACTAAAAGTATTCAAGGTGATAGATATTTTATGATCTTCACTGATGATTTCTCAAGAATGATGTGGGTCACATTCTCAAAGGACAAAACAAAAGCCTTTAGTAAGTTCAAGGCATTAAGGGCCTTAGCTGAAAAGGAAGGTGGTAAGAAGATAAAGTGTTTGAGGACTTATCAGGGTGGTGAATTTACTTCAGAGGAATTCACTAGATATTGTGAAGATAATGGAAATAAGAGGCAACTTTCTACACCGAGGACACCACAACAAAATGGTATTGTAGAGAAAAACAACCAGTCAGTTGTTGAAGCTGCTAGAATGATGCTAATACAAGGAGGTGTAGCAAAAACTTTATGGAGAGAAGCTGTCAGCACAACTGTCTACACTATGAATCAGATATTGATAAAGAGAGGTAGGGATAAAACTCCTTATGAATACTAGTATGGTAGATAACCTAATGTCAGTTATTTTAAGATTTTTGGTAGTAAATGTTTTATCAAGAGAGGTGACTATGTTAGTAAGTTTGAGGCTAAGAGTGATGAAGGCATATTTATTCGTTACTCCACCAAGAGTAAGGCCTACAAATGTTACAACAACAAGACACAAAAAATCATTGAAAGTGTTGATGTTTGAGTGGATGAGTGTCCTGAAGTTTCAAGAGAAACCAGAGAGGAAAAGAAGGAAGATGAACCTTACACTCTGATTGTGGAACTAGAACCAGTGAAGCCAAAATCTTGTGAAGTGAATGTTGTAGTACCAGTGCAACCAGGACAAGTAGATTCAAAAGAAGATGATGATAGTGAGAAAGAAGAACTTGAAGATACCGATCATGTCATTCTAAGGTATGCAAGACTCAATCATAATCCTAACCATATTATTGGAGATAAAGATGCTAGCGTGTTAACCAAAAGAAGAATTAGAGAGAATTCTCGTATTATCTCCACTATTGAGCCTAGAACTGCTAAGGAAGAATTTGGAGATGATCATTGGATTAAAGATATGGAAGAGGAGCTTGACCAGATTGAGAAGAACAATACATGGACCCTAGTATCCAGACCGGTAAACAAAAATGTGATAGGTAATAAATGGGTATTCAAGAAAAAACTAAATGAAGATGGAGTAGTAGTCAGAAACATATCTAGATTGGTATGCAAAGGTTATGCATAGGAAGAAGGAGAAGACTATGGTGAGAAATTTTCACTAGTTGATAGATTGGAAGGTGTTAGGACTCTACTTGCATTTGTAATATATAAGGGATTCAAAGTATATCAGATGGATGTGAAGTCAACATTTCTAAATGGAATACTAGAAGAAGAAGTATACATTGAGTAGCCAGATTCTTATGCTTTGACTAATGCAAAGGATATGGTGTGTAAATTGCACAAGGCACTATATGGTTTGAAGTAAGCACCAAGAGCATGGTATGAAAGGCTACATTCACACTTGATGAGGATAGGTTTTCAGAGAACTAGTGAAGACAACAATATATATCTGAAATCTGAAGGAGATAAGATACTGGTGAGTGAAGTGTTTGTAGATGATATCATATTTGGAGGTAATGATGACATGAGTGATGACTTTGAAAATGAGATGAAAAGTGAATTTGAAATGTCTCTAGTAGGGGAGATAAAATTCTTCATAGGCATGCAAATTCAGCAGACGAAGAGTGGTATTTTTATCACATAGTCTAAGTATGTGAAAGAGGTATTCAAGACATTTGGAATGAGTGACTATAAACTAGTTGGGACACCAATGGTTATAGGTTGTAAAATATCTAAGGAGGATGATGTCGCATCTATTGATGAAAAGGAGTACAGATCAATGATAGGGAAACTATATTATTTTGTTCACAACAGACCAGATATTGCTCATGCAGTTGGTTTAGTTGCCAAATTTCAGAAGAATCCAAAGGAGACACACTTGATAGAAACTAAAAGGATATTCAGATATTTGAAAGGTACTATTAACTATGGATTATGGTATCCATATGCAATTAAATTTTATTTGAAGGTTTATACAGATGCGGACTGGGCTATTAATGTTGATAATAGGAAGAGAACAACCGGTGGTGCATTCTTTCTTGGAGGAAGACTTGTATCTTGGAGCAACAAGAAGTAGAGTTGTATATCACAGTCCACTACTGAAGTTGAATATGTAGCAATGTATATTAATTGTACCCAAGCAATCTAGATGAAACACATTCTGCAAAGATTGAAGCTAAAGATTTTAGAACCAGTAAAGATTTTATGTGACAACACCAATGCAATAAATATTTCAAAGAATTTGACATTGCATGCTAGAACCATACATATTGAGATGAAATATCATTTCTTAAGAGAGAAAGTGCAGAGTAAAGATGTATTATTGGAGCATGTATCTACCAAGGAGCAGCTAGTAGATATCTTTCCTAAACCTCTACCTAAGAGTACTTTTGAATATCTTAGAGGTCTGCTAGAGGTTATGCCCTTACATGAGGTCAATTGAGTGGATGTGGAATACATTAGTCCTAGAGCTAATTGAAGAATCTTGTAGCTATATTGGTGTAGAGTGGAGTTATTCCATAAAGGGAGCATCCAATTGTAGATGTTGATGCAGAACAGTGAAGTATGACACTGCATGTTTTACTTTCACTTTGGAATTGTTGTCAAATGGGGAGAAAAACTATATGATTATGGGGAGAATAATTATATGATTAATGGACAAAAGATCTAAATCTAGTTACCAGCTAAAGACATGGAGACTCAGTTGAAGGAGAGTACATGGTAAAATGTAAACCAGGATTCCTATACACAATCATCACAATCAAGGATACTGATACTTGTATTGCCATCAATTCCAAAGGGGGAGATTGTTGGCATTTACATGAAGATTACATTGATGAAATATTATGTTGCCATTGATGTCAATTATAACCGGTAATGATGTTTTTATGATGTTGTTTTGCAACTGGTAAGTGACTAGTGAAGGAAACCTATATTACTTGAGAAGCAGTGAGATCAACCGGTAACCCTATCTGTTGATGTGCCAAATCCTAGCCAATGGAGCTGGGTGAATTGGTTGTATTGGTTTATGATCAAATGATGAGCGCTAATGATTATACCATGTATGCATATTGTATGTGAAGAGTTTCAAATGGTTTTTGGCATGTAGAGATAACGGTTTTATCTTGGGAATGAGCAAGTATATTGCATGAAGTGGAAATCCTATGATGAGTTATAGGGATCAATGAAGTGGTGATCAAGGAGCGATTGAGGTTATCTTGAATAATGTGCAATGATTGCTATGTAATCCAATGGTCATACTTGAACTAATTTGTTTTTAATCTCTATGATATCTTAGGTTTGTGTTGTGTTACCGACCGATTGTTTTACTTATAAGGTCAATGAGTTGTTTTGTTGTAGTGTTGGCAATTTTGGTTAAGTGTAAGTGTGATTTGTTATTGAACTAGAAGTTGTATCTATAGTATGTGTGAAGGCAGATAGGAGTATGAAAAGAGTCTAATCAAGAAAAGTAGTTCTATTCACAAGATCAACAAACCCTTGTTGTTTTCTAACAATTACAATAGTCAAATCCCTAACTAGGTAAGCTTTAACAGGCTTAGTTCTATTTAAATCCTCTAACCAGGTGATCCATTGGCTTGGATTTCAAATCCTCTAGCAACGTTACTCCTAACAAGGTATTGCTTCTAATAGGGCATTATATTCAATCCCTTAACCAAGTGGTGTCTAACAGGATTTGTTCTTAACAAGACTTTTTGTAAAGATTTAATAGGCTTGGCTCCTAATAGGGTGAACTTCAAAAGAGTTCAAAATACTTGTGGGTATTCATCCCCATCGTGGTTTTTGTAATGCCGTTACAGGAATCCTAAAGGAAAACAACACAACCAAGCAACTAAAGGGTGAAATAAATTTTTTTTATTTGTTAAAGACTAAGTGCACTAACTAAAACCATTGCATGTTTAATAACACAGTGGAAGTCTAACATATGTTTTCCTAAGGGTAGCCAACGAAGATTAAATTCATAGATTATATTAACACCATAGTTAATCTATTTAATTAGATAAATTGAATGCTTAAGTTTAAAACTACACATACATCCAAATTTCATAAACCATTTAAGCATAAGATCAAAGCAATAACATTCATTTCACTGACATAATATTACAATCTTCACAAATACATGGCTTCTAAAAAATGCCACCGATTATAAGGTTACAATATCAAGGTTACATAAAAGTCTAATACAATGACCACAAGGTCTCAACTGAACAATGATCTCAAACAAGAGCTGGTACATGAACCACGAACCAAGAAACACCAGCGAAGCCTTTCCCCACTTGAAGAAATAATTCAGAACATCCAATGGGAAGTGGTACTACCACCTGACCATGTGATCCCAAAATGGAACCACCCCACTGTGCTAGGAGATAGTAGAAAACCCTCAAGCAAGCAAAGTAAGACAAGTACGAAAAGAATACAAGACTCCACAAACATCCATGTAACTCAACTCACAAAACACAAGTGACTCTAAGAAGAGAGTGTCATCGCATAGCTTGATGATTACCATGGTACAACCTCCATAGCTCCCGGCACCCATCCTGGGTTTCTCCTGGTAACCTCTCCCAAGCCTCTGGTTCCAACTAAGTCTCATGCGGACCCTACCAATCCTTTCGTGAAGACAAGGTGGAAAGTTTTCCATTCCAGGCCTTCTCGTAACATTATGAGCCCTGTACAAGCACTCACCTATGCATGAGGTAAACTTATCTTAATTAATATTTATCTCACTCCCACCCAATATATTATTATTGTTATCACTTTTTAACTAACTTTTGATAGGTTATCCTGTCATCCACTTTCGGCACGACCCCCACTCGAAAGCCACTCTCTCATAGAATACTAACAAGAAATGTCTCTGTCTACGAGAACTCTATGGTGAAATAGACAACCATAAACAATCCTGACAAAGCACAGGTGAAGGATACATAATCACTAACCCAAGATTGACCATTTGGACAAACACACACCATGGCTCACATCAATAAGGTTTGACAACAACACCTGACCAAGGAGAAATAATAACATAGGACACAACGACAAATCAACCAAAATTGCAATAAAATTAAGCTTGACTGAGAACACAATATATGCAAGATCCTATTACAAGCAATCTTTCCTTAAAAACAACCAAAAGCATAAATAACATGCAATTTAAGAATTTCCAAATAACAAGAATTTACAACTATTTAATACATAAACTTGTCATTTGTCCAATAAAGTTAAATAAATTCACATATGAATTAATCTCCTAATGTATTTCCACATGAATATCGAATTTAAAATTATAAGCTTTTTTTTTCTAAAATTACTAAATTCTAAATTCTTTATTCATATAACAAAAATCTTTAAATTGATAATTAAAAATAAAACAAATATATATATATATATATATATAACACATTATAATTATTTAATTATTATTTATATTTTACTTTTTTAAAACTAAATAACAAAATAAAATAATAAATAAAATTTTAAAAAAATTAAAATTAAATTAAACTTTAAAAAAAATAAAAAATAACAAACCAACTACCCAAAGGTAGTGGTGCCACCATATGGCAGCCAACGCTACCCTTGGGTAGCACTGCAGCCCTATGGTAGCAGCCGCTACCTTTGGGTAGCATTGTTGCCCTAAGGCAACAGTCACTACCCTTGGGTAGCGCTGCTACCTTATGGCAATAGCCACTACCTAAAGTAGTTGCTGCGTGGGTAGAGGCATAGCCTCCCCACATTTTTTTAATATTTTTTTTTTTAAACGTTAAAAAAAAATTCCCCATTTACTAAAAATTTCTGACAGCAAAAACATAAATTTCCCCATATCAATAAAATTCATTTCACAAAATTTTATTCTAATTATATTTTTTTAAAATTTCAGATAATCCTATAGTTTTAATGCTTAATTAAATTTATTTCTAAAGCAATCATATAATTTCACAGAGATGCCATTATTTAAAAAACTATTTAAACAAGAGAGAATAATTTCCCTAGTATATACTATTTCTCTCAACTTTTGCAATTTTTCTTGCAATCATGAGGATCTTGACTTTTTTTTTTTTCTCCGTAATAATTTTTCCTAATTTTCTCCAAATTAAATCCTTTCCACAAACTAGAAATACACATCAGGCATGAATTCTAAAACAAAAACTTGAATTCACCAGAAGAGGGTTTTGGATTTGATAATTATTTTACACACACATCAAGCAGAGAAAAATAGAAATATTTACTAAAAACACACAACTAAGAAATCATCCAACCTAGTATAGCTTTCATGGAAGATATCTGTAGAAGAGCCCTAATCCTTTCAATAAAATTCTAATAAATTTATTCACTTGTTCTGGTGTAACTAAAATAAAGACCTATACCCCTATTTAAACTAAAATTCTAGGTTTAATAGCTTTTTCACAAAAAACCTAAATTTAGAATAATAGTAATTTTATTTTCTTTTCTAAATTTATCATAAAAGATAAGCTAACATGCAATAATTAAAAATCATTATTCTTTCTTTTCTTTTCTCATGCACATTAATTAATTTTCTAAATAATGAATTGAAACAATATTTTAATTCTAATTAATCCTTTTATTCATTTATTTAATTAAAATTTTAGGAACTAATAAAAGCAATTAATCTAATTTATTTTTCCATTTAAATAAAAATATATTTCTAATATCATGCAGCTTGCAACTTAATTTAATAATTTCTTTTAATTAACTAAATTTATAATCTCAATGCATAAACAATACAACTATGAGATAATTCTGTAAACTTAATTAATTAATTAATTTAATCCACTAAAATACTCAAATTAAACAAAACTCAAGAAAATACTCATAAAAAGATCAAACAACAAAATACGAAGGCCGAACAAACTAACAAGACAACCAACTGACAACACTCATACAAGTGTAACTAAGTAAAATAGGGTCAACTACTATCTCCTCCACTTCCATCAGAAAATATAAGGCATGCTCAGACCTATGAAGCCAGGTGGAGACGATACCCTGTACCTACCCGGTACTCGTACCTACAATATCTTGCATCACCAAACCACACATGCATATATACAATATAGAAAACACAGCATACACACTGATGAAGGAGAATCATGGCATTCCCTGTCTCACTGAAATAAGAGAAGGAAAATTATCCCCTTGCATCCAATACACTCGCAAACACACAACATAAATTACACATTGCATAGATAAAGTAAAATGTCAGTACATAACAATAATCCATAAAATGCCATAAATCACAAATACAGAAATACTACAATTAAATTATACATCTTATCTTCAGATAAAGCATAATTTCATACAAATTTGAATAACATATCATCGTAATGTATCCACTGAAAATAAACAATAATAAAATATGAGTCTAATGAGTTCAAACAAGTAGGGGTACTACATTCTCCCCCCCCAAAACTAGGCTTACTCCTGGAAGACTAAAATAAATAAGAAAACAATTCTCTCATCTTTGCTGCATCCTCCCAAGTCATCGAGGTCTCATCATTTGGGTCCCATAGGACCCTTATTGAATCTATGGTTCGACCCTTGAGGATCAACTTGGCAGTCATGCACTGTTGTAAACACTCTATGGGATCTCCCTACATCTCCCACTATAGGCTCTGATGTTGCTGGCCTCTGACTACCTGTATCATGGAAATGTTGAGGGCACTGCGTGGCTCTATGACCAAACTAACCACAAGAGAAGCAAGCTCCTTTACTTGGTCCTTTATTACCTACTGACCCACTAGACTGCTGGAAACCTCCTTGGCTAGAGGTATGAGATTCACTCTACGAGGATTGCCCTGAAGGGACCTGAAATTTTTTCGATTTCAATGGTTGTTGTTGTTGCTATCCACCCTTAGCAGGTGTCTAAGGAGTCTTAAATGGTGCAACTGATTGGGAATGATTTCCCCGAGCTGTATTCCCATTGGAAGGTACATTCCCTATCTGCACACCTGGCTGACCACCAAGTGCATGACTAAGGTCCAGTTTAACTAATCTAGCTTTCACCATGGCTATCTCAATTGAAGGTGGCTCAAACACCCTCGCTCCTCCACTAATGTGGTCATTCAACCCCCTCAAGAAATGTTGGACAAACATAGCTTCATCATTACCAATCCCGACGTATTGTTTGAGCTCATAGAGCCTATGCTCATACCGATCTACTGTCATCCCATACTGATGCAAGGCATAAAACTCATCTGCTTGAGTCTTCCTCCACTAGGGTGAGAGAAATCATGCCCTGAATCTCTCCAGAAATAGTTCCCAAGTAATGGTGTTAATGCATACACCGATCTTCTCCTCCTCTAATGTCCACCAGATTGAAGCAAATTTATTGAGATGCATAATAACACATCTTGCCTTGGTGTTGCTACTGTATGGAAACATAGCAAAACACCGGTCCAAACTGAGGAGCTAGGTCTCTGCCTCAAGACCAGTACCCATTCCATCAAAGTAAGGGGGATCGGATCTCATCAAGTCCTTTATGTGACCCAAGGAAGGTGGATCTCAGACAGCTGGAATCTCCCCTCTCCTTAGTGATCTCTCTCTCTCTCTCTCTCTCTCTCTCTCTCTCTCTCTCTCTCTCTCTCTCTCTCTCTCTCTCTCCTCTAGAACTTTTTGAAGTGACTCCTCAACCTGAGCATGAATACACTGCTCAAATTCAGGCCTTTGGCCTAACCTAGCCATAACCTCTTGAAACATCTGTCTTAGCTCTTCCCTTTCGGGAACATGTTCTCCTGCATGTTGAGAGTTATTATGAATAGACTATTCGATGAACTGACTATTCTGGCTTAACACTCACATGAGTGGGTGGTAGTGAAGGACTATGATGGTCAAAACCACGGCCTCATCCTCCACCTCTACCTCCTTTGTGACCACCCATATGACCACCTCCTCTAGCGTTCCTAGCCATGACTTGGTACCATAAAAGAGAAAATGGTTCAGATCTATAGCAACGATAAGACAAGAGAGATACAAACATTATGACCAAAGCAAGATGGTCAAGTGAAAGGCACACTACAAACCCAAAGTACCTAGTGTTGAAACTTGGGCTCTGATACCAAATGTAATGCCCTGCCAGGAACCCTAAAGGAAAACAACACAACTAGGCAACTAAAGGGTGAAATAATTTTTTTTGTTTTTGTTAAAGACTAAGTGCACTAACTAAAACTATTGCACGTTTAATAACACAATGGAAGTCTAACATATATTTTCCTAAGGGTAACCAACGAAGATTAAATTCATAGATTATATTAACACCACAGTTAATCCATTTAATTAGATAAATTGAATGCTTAAGTTTAAAACTACACATACATCCAAATTTCATAAACCATTTAAGCATAAGATCAAAGAAATAACATTCATTTCACTGACATAATATTACAATCTTCACAAATACATGGCTTCCAAAAAATGCCACTGATAATAAGGTTACAATATCAAGGTTACATAAAAGTCTGATACAATGACCACAAGGTCTCAACTGAACAATGATCTTGAACAAGAGTTGGTACATGAACCACGAACCAACAAACACTAGTGAAGCCTTTCCTCGCCTAAAGAAACAATTCAGAACATCTGATGGGAAGTGTCAGTACAACCCGACCATGTGATCCCGAAATGGAACCACCCCACCGTGCTAGGAGATAGTAGAAAACCCTCAAGCAAGCAATGTAAGAAAAGTACGAAAGGACTACAAGACTCTGCAAACATCCATGTAACTCAACTCACAAAACACAAGTGACTCTAAGAAGAGAGTATCATCGCATAGCTTGATGGTAACCATGGTACAACCTCCATAGGTCCCGGCCCCCATCCCAGGTTTCTCCTAGTAACCTCTCCTGAGCCTCCAGTTCCAACTAAGTCTCATGTAGACCCTACCAATCCTTTTGTGAAGACAAGGTGGTAAGTTTGCCATTCTAGGCCTTCTCGTAACATTATGAGCCCTGTACAAGCATTCACCTATGCACGAGGTACACTTATCTTCATTAATATTTATCTCACTCCCCCCCAATATATTATTATGTTATCACTTTTTAACTAACTTTCGATGGGTTATCCTATCATCCACTTTGGGCACGGCCCTCACTCGAAAGCCACTCTCTCTCATAGGACACTAACAGGAAATGTCTCTATCTACGAGAACTCTATGGCGAAAAAGACAACCATAAACAATCTCGACAAAGTACAGGTGAAGGATACATAATCACTAACCCAAGATTGACCATTTGGACAAACACACATTATGGCTCACATCAATAAGGTTTTACAACAACACCTGACCAAGGAGAAATAATAACATAGGACACAACGACAAATCAACCAAAATTGCAATGAAATTAAGCTTGACTGAGAACACAATATTCACAAGATCCTATTACAAGCAATCTTTCCTTAAAACCAACAAAAAGCTTAAATAACATGCAATTTAAGAATTTCCAGATAATAAGAATTTACAACTATTTAATACATAAACTTGTCATTTGTCCAATAAGGTTAAATAAATTCACATATGAATTAATCTCCTAATGTATTTCCACATGAATATCGAATTTAAAATTATAAGCTTTTTTTTTCTAAAATTACTAAATTCTATATTCTGTATTCATATAACAAAAATCTTTAAATTGATAATTAAAAATAAAACAAATATATATATATATATATATATATATATATATATATACATACATATATATATATATATATATATATATATATATACATACATATATATATATATATAGATATATATTTAAATATACATATATATATATAACACATTATAATTATTTAATTATTATTTATTTTATTTTTTTAAAACTAAATAACAAAATAAAATAATAAATAAAATTTTAAAAAAATTAAAATTAAATTAAACTTTAAAACAAACAAAAAAAACAAACCAACTACCCAAAGGTAGCGATGCCACCATATGGCAGCAGTCGCTACCTTTGGGTAGCGTTGTTGCCCTAAGGCAACAACGGCTACCCTTGGGTAGCGCTACTACCACCTAAGGTTGTTGCTACATGGGTAGAGGCATAGCCTCCCCACATTTTTTTAGTATTTTTTTTTTTTTAATATTTTTTTTTTAGACATTAAAAATAAATTCTCCATTTACTAAAAATTTCTGACAGCAAAAACATAAATTTCCCCATATCAATAAAATTCATTTCACAGAATTTTATTCTAATTATATTTTTTTTAAATTTCAGATAATCTAATAATTTTAATTATTAAATAAATTTATTTGTGAAGCAATCATATAATTTCACAGAGATGCCATTATTTAAAAGACTATTTAAACAAGAGAGAATAATTTCCCTAGTAAATACTATTTCTCTCAACTTTTGCAATTTTTCTCACAATCATGAGGATCTTGACTATTTTTTTTCTCCATAATAATTTTTCCTAATTTTCTCCAAATTAAATCCTTTCCACAAACTAGAAATACACATTAGGCATGAATTCTAAAACAAAAACTTGAATTCACTAGAAGAGGGTTTTGGATTTGATAATTATTTTACACACACATCAAGCAGAGAAAAATAGAAATATTTACTAAAAACACACAACTAAGAAATCATCCAACCTGGTATGGCTTTATGGAAGATATCTGTAGAAGAGCCCTAATCCTTTCAATAAACTTCCAATAAATTTCTTCACCTAAAATTCTTGACCTGTTCCTGTGTAACTAAAATAATGACCTATACCCCTTTTTAAACTGAAATTCTAGGTTCAATAGCTTTTTCACAAAAAACCTAAATTTAGAATAATAGTAATTTTATTTTCTTTTCTAAATAAAGAATTAAAACAATATTTTAATTCTAATTAATCCTTTTATTCATTTATTTAATTAAAATTTTAGGAAATAATAAAAGCAATTAATCTAATTTATTTTTCCATTTAAATAAAAATATATTTCTAATATCATGCAACTTGCAACTTAATTTAATAATTTCCTTGAATTAACTAAATTTATAATCTCAATGCATAAACAATACAACTATGAGATAATTCCATAAACTTAATTAATTAATTAATTTAATCCACTAAAACACTCACATTAAACAAAACTCAAGCAAATACTCATACAAAGATCAAATGACAAAATACGAAGGCCGAACAAACTAACAAGATGACCAACTGATGACAGTCATATGAGTGTAACTGAGTAAAATAGGGTCAACTACTATCTCCTCCACTTCCATAAAAAAATATAAGGCATGCTCAAACCTGTGAAGCCAGGTGGAGATGATACCCCGTACCTACCCGGTACTTGTACCAGCAATATCCTGCATCACCAAACCACACATGCATATATATACAATATAGAAAACATGACATACACACCAATGAAGGAGAATCTTGACGTTCCCTATCTCACTGAAATGAGTGAAGGAAAATCATCCCCTTGCATCCAATACAATCGCAAACACACAACATAAATTACACATGGCATAGATAAAGTAAAATGTCACTACATAGCAATAATCCATAAAATGCCATAAATCACAAATATTGAAATACTGCAATTAAATTATACATCTTATCTTCAAATAAAGCATAATGTCATACAAATCTGAATAACATATCATGGTAATGTATACATTGAAAACAAACAATAATAAAATATGAGTCTAATGAGTTCAAACAAGTAGGGGTACTACAATTTTTCCCATTTGGGTTTACACGTCAAAATCATTGTGTCAAGTGATGAATATTTTTGTGGTTATGTTTTGTATGGTTAATTTGGTTAACTGCTAAATCAACTTAGATATGATAAGATGACAGACAATAATCTAAAATGTACTTTTACTATTGTTAGTAAAGTATTTGAATGTTTTTGTTAAAAGGTTTTAAGAGTTTCAGAGTTGTTATTTTGTTATTATGTTATGACAATCAACTAGTATACTTGACAGTGATATTGCATTTCATAGTTTAGTGTTTGAACTAGTTAGTTCTGAGTTTGAATTGAGAGGTTGTTTTTGAGTTTGGTGAAAGTTTAATCAATTTTCTATCTACTGATTCACCCCCCCTCTCAGAAGTTGTCTGGATCTTTATTGATTCATCATACCATCATGGAGAACCAACATATTTAACAATGGATGAGTCAACAATACCTGAAAAGTGAGGCAATCCCATTGATCAAAGGATTAAAATTGATGAGTCAACAATACCTAAAAAGCGAAGCAATTCCATTGATCGAAGGATTAAAAATAATGGTGCAAAGTGATAAAATTGGTGTCGTTTTATTGTGTTGTCTTTCTCATATTTTTGATACTAAAATCATCCCTATAAAAATTTATGTCGAAGTCCTTGGTTATACTCAAATTACTAATCAATTCAATCATTCTACTCCTATTCCTACATCCTTTCCTACTGTTCCTACATTTACATCTTCTATCATGACTACTTTGACACAAAATTTTAATCCTACACATGTTAGTCAAGGGGGAAACCTTTTTAATCAAAATTCTTATATACAATATTTCATGAGTTTTCTATTTATGTCCCCAATCATCTCCTATACCCACATATCATAGTGTTCCACTTCCTTACTCTCAACCTCCACCTACATACAACAATGTTACTCCTTCATTATAATCCAATGTGTCCTATTTCAATCCATCCACCAAATAAACCATCAATAACTTAGTCCAAACTATTTCATCCCTACAATAATAGCTGGCTTCCATTACCCAGTCTAAGTTTAATGTGCCCACATTCGATGTAGAAAGCCCATTATCCAATGAAATTGTTTATGTTGACCCTCCTAAACATATGGAAGTCCCTCAATTGGAGCTTGACAATGGAAAATGTGATCCCTTGACTCATGTAAAAACATTACAAACTTTGTATAGTAACTTTTCTCATGATTAAAGACTTATGGCTAAATTATTTAACTTGAACATTTAGGGATAAAGCCTTGCAATGGTATTGTTCTTTTCCTCCTTATTCTATTACATAATTTCAATAATTAGCTAGTGATTTTATTCAACATTTTCACAATAATATTGATCCTAAGATTACTTTGACTGATTTGATTCATTGTAAACAAGGAGTTAAAGAAAAAGTGACTAATTTTATTGGTAGATATAAACTTTATATTCTCAAATTACTTATTCTATGCCTAATCATGATGTTCAAAGAATTTTTATTTCTCATTTACAAAAAGACATTAGGGATAAGATTATATTTTCTAAGTTTACTTCAATTATGCAGTTGTGTGCAGTACTTCATAATTACCATCTTCAATTGTGTAGATTTTAATCATCTCCTTCAATGGCTCCAGTTGATAATAATGAGAGTGCTCAACAATATTTTATAAATTTTAAATCAGATAAGAGATACATCAAGATAAATGATAACATCAATACTCAAGTGGAAGCCACAAAATTAGGTGTGGCCCCTTTATCCAAATACTTTAGAAAATAATTCACTCCTCTTTCTAAGACTTTGCATAGAATAATGACAAAATTGATAAATAAAAATGTGTTGAAACTTCCTCCCATCAATCTAATTGATACATCCAAACCTTTTCCATCTTATCATGATCCCAAAGCCTTTTGACAATATCATCGTCAACCTGATCATGATATTGAGAAGTGTTATACCTTAATGAGTAGGATTCAAGACTTTATTGACAACAATACCATATCTGTAGTTGGTGTGAATGGAAAATGAAACAAATCCATTGCTCCTCCTAATTAAAACCTCCAAATATTTACTAATCCTTTGCTTTCCCATTCTACTAATGTGGTTGATTCTAAGCCTCTTGCATATTCTCCTGATGACTTTGGTGTTGATTCTAATAATGTTATGAGTCTTTTTGACAAACCTACACCTCCTAAGGACCTATGCATTACCTTCGATCCTAGTGAGTATTGTTGCACCTAATGGCCCACTATATATCACTATGAAGATTGAATAAAAACTCTCACGAGGGGTGCTCATTGATCTAGTATGTATGGTGACTGTGATCACTAAAGAATATCTCTATAAATTACAATTGCATCAAGTAACATCTGATAAATATGATGTAATGGTCAAGGTGTATGATGGTTTCTCTTGCCCTACTATTGGTTCTATTACTCTTCCTGTTGAGGTGGGTATTAAGTGCTTCGATGACATTTTTTCTATTATTCCTAGATCAGATCAATTTCATGTGAAGTTGGGACATCCTTGACTCTCTTCCAAGAAATAAATCCCTTCTACTATTCATAAATGTCTAAAATTCCCTCATAATGGCACTATCATAACAATCAATCATAGCATATACCAACTCTTGGTGAGGCATGGAGATGTTACCCTTGATTACTTTTGGCCTAAACAATTTGAGCCTCTCAAGAGACAAAGTGATGCTCTTTTTCTATCCTATAAAAAGTGGAAGAATCAGATGATCTTATCTTTGAGTAAGCTTGGAGATCCTAGACCTACTCCTCCCTCTCCTCATGATGGACTTGGTATCCTTCCTACACATTTTATTTCTCCTATATATATCACAATCCCACCTTCTAATTTTTAAAAAGGGAAGCACCTGACATCTCTTATTTCTCAACCTAGTAGACCTTCTCCCATTCCTCATCCTTTAAAGGAATAAAATAAGTTTATGTCCATTGATCCTAAAACTTCACAACCCTTGGCTAAAACTAAACAAAATCAGTGTGTGAGAGAACACTGACAAAGACATCATGCTAAGGCTCGTGAAATTTCTTCTCAACATATTTCCTTCCCAAAGACACCAAATGTTAACTTAGTCCCATTTGTCCAGCCTTCACCTAACCCTATGTAGGAAGTTCAACCTAAATCACTACGATTAAAAATGCTTAATAAAAATGACGGTTCATGCTCTATCTGTATTAGAGACCCTATTTTTATTAATCTTTATGAAGAAATGGATGATGATGTTGTTCATGATAGCAATATTGATTCTAATTATTTTGATGATATGTATGATCTTGTTGATGTTGACAATGACTTATCTAAACAATTTTCCAAAACATTAATCAAATATCCTAGTGATAGACAAAGTGACTCATCGTTAGAGCATGGTTCTTGTTTGGAACTTGTAGTAGCTCCATCTACCATGATTGAAGTTGCTCTTGCATGTTGTCCACCTTCCCAAAATAATTTTCAGCAAGATTGGGAGGAAGAATATTTGTTTGATTATCTTCATTAGTTTCATAGATTCTCTCTCCTCTCCTGCTTGTTTATAATATGCTTCCCATGTGATGTGCTATATTAGGTTCTCTTTGGATGAGTCCCCATGTTACTCTGTTGGTGCAAGGCAATAAAGAGGTTGAATCTATTGTGACATTATTCTATTTGTATCTCAATTCTTCTATTTGTTGTCCCTTGTGTTGTCTACTTGGGGAAGATGCAGAGCATTGAGATCTCTTTTGCTCTCTTCCATGTTGACTCAAAAGACACATGATCCCTTCTTCCATTGTGCTTATAGTTCTACTACCTTTGAGGGATGAGGTCAATTCAATGAAAATATTTATGATATACATTATTTATCATAAGGGTATAGTGACCCTAGAGTTAGTGGATCCCTTATGTATTTTTAATGTTTTGTGACCATTATCCTTTGATTTTTCCTTTCTTGGGGGCATATCATTGTGATAATGTGCTCATATTTGGATTCATGCTATCTTAAACAAATTTCTCCTAGTAAGGTGCATGCAATCATTTTAACATGGGAGCAACACTCCACTCAATATTTTACTTTATGCACACACCATAACATGTCTCTAAACTCAAGTTACTTTGCAAACTGAGCCTTTTGCTTTGTAATTTGGTATTTTTCTTTTTCATGACTCATAGTAAGTGAACCTTACTAGGCTAGCAATCATGATTCTCTCTCTTTCCTCTTTCTTATGATGTCCCTTTTATCTTGATATTGAAGTAGGAAGACCCTAAATTCCCTTGGGGGCTTAGTGTGCCTTATCTCTTTGATGTCTTGATGGAAGGTTTTCAATGCAAACCTTTGTACTTTACCATGAGTATGCTTAGTTGCACACTCTTGCTAAAGTGGGGGCTAAATGTAGCATCCTAAATTGTATGTGCCTACAATTTTATCCTCACTTAGGCCTCACTTTGGTGTTCTTCCTCTAAGGACTGATTAAAGCACTGATTCTTCTCACACCAAGTATCAAACTCAACTTTTCACTTTCTGCACTTCCTCCCCCCTTAATCTTGGATCCCTGATGTCCAAGACCATAGAGCTAGGTACCATGGTCCTCTAAAAAATGGCCAAATTTGGGGCCTCATAATGGTCACCCAATTTGGGTGGGGACCTATATCCCATGTCATTTTGTGTTAGAAATTTAATTTTTTTTTTCAACCAGCAAGTATAAAATGAGGTGTACCCTTCTCATTTCAAAACCTAATCTGGAAAATTCAAGATCATCCTACACTCTAGTGAATTCAAGTGATCAAGAAATCAATCTTCTATCAAGCATTAGAGTACAAGTGAAGTCAAGATTTAAGCATTCGAGATGACATTCATGTTCTATGTTTTATGAACACTATCTACATGAAACCATAATTCCTTGTGAAGACAAACAAAACTTCATTAAAGGTATATCATTAGGTTTTCATTCATTTTCATCCTTTCCCTCAAATGTAAAGTATTTTACTACAATACTTCATTTGAATTGAAATTCAATTTCATGGTTACTTCCAAAACCATGGTTTGACCTAAGGCAAATCCATTTTCCCAACAATTTTATCCTTTTCACTATGTCCAGGAATAGGTACAAAGATGCATTTTGGAGGAATGATAGGATTCATAAAGACAAACAAGTTGACTTTGGAAGATGAAAAGTTTAGAGGACCAAGGAAACCACTACCATGATCTTGTCACTTAAGTTCAAATTTTTGGGAACAAATCTGAACCTTCATCTATTGCTTAGATCCAAGTTTATGGCTCTGTTCGACAAGTGTAGCTCACTGTTTATGCATAATTGCTTCAATAAATGAGTATTGTACCCTAATCTTTAAATGAATCAAATAAAATTTAAATCTTTGGGAAAGAAGAGTCCCATTTAGGAGGGCTGGAATCTAATTAGAATCTTGGTCTATTAAGCTTAGATCTATCAAATTCCTATCTCTCCCTAATGTGATGGCAACTAAGAAAAATTGGTGGTTTCACTACATTATATGGTGAAACCCTAATTTTCACCATCACAAGAATTTATTTTGAGATGTGTCTCACCTCATGTGGTTGATACATGTAAACTCACCTAGTGAGACACCTATTTCAAACTCTTATGCCACATTCCTACACACTTTTCAAGTGTACTCATGAGTGTCACAAATATGTAGGGGTAGTTAGTCTTATTTCTCTACCTTCTCACTTCTCTGTCTTGCCTATATATGCAAGCCTACATTATACATTTTACTTACACTTCTATTCAATTGTTCTTGTATTGTATTGTCATTTTCAGATTCATAGATTGAGTGTGCATATGCTTGAATTGTTTGACTCATTGATGCTAGTATTCAAAAATATATTTTGGATATACTAACATGACTTCAGAGCAGAACAAATTTTGATTACTATTTCAATATTTCAACGAGTTAATTCTAAAAATTATAAGTTCATGCAATTTTTTGATATCCTACCTTTGTCTTGGTGAGGCATTAAGCAAGGTGTAATAATTTTGTCGCTTAGAGATTGATTCTTTGTATGGAAGATATATTTTGTATCTCTATTACATTTTAGTATATGTTGTGTACTTTTTAAAGACTATGTATCACCCAAAGGTGCTAGTTTTTTTCTTGATCCATGAGCACATAGGATGCCTATAGCAACAAAACTTGAAGGTACAATATACTATGTAGGAGTTGTGAAATATACAAAAAAAAGGCTTTTCATATTTGACCCAAACACATTTGTTCCTATGATAGTAGTTCAAACCATTTTTTTCTAGACAACAAAGAGCTCAAATTTAATTTATTGGAGAGAGAGGAAAGTTTATTATTAAATTTATTCATATAAATGTCAAAGTAAGTAAAGAATGGAATCAGATTACACCAGAACTTGAGATTGAGATAGAAGACACCCCATTGCTACAGAAGATAAAGACATTCTATAAGATAAAGAATAATCAAATACAAATGAAATAGAAGTTGAACAAGTATCTAAGACACCTAAAATGTATGTGTAGAAGAATCATTTATAAGATTAGATCATTGGAGATAAATATAATGGAGTTTAGACTAGAAGAACACTTGTTGAGACTAATGAACAAGAATTTTTTTGTTTCTTATCTACCTAAGACTTACAAAGGATAACAAAGATGATGGATGGATGAAGGAAATGTAAGAAGAATTGAATCAAACAGAAAAGAATCAAACATGAGAATTGGTACTTAGATTGGTGGACAAGAATTTGATAGGAACAAAGTGGGTATTTTAGAACAAGATGAATGATGATGGAGAAGTCATAAGAAACAAGGAAATACTAGTATGTAAAAGTTATTCACAAGTTGAGGGTATAGATTTTGAGGAGATTTTTTCTCTGGTAGCTAGGATGGAAGGTATAAGTATATTTCTTGCATTTTATTATGACAAGAACTTCAAGGTATATCAAATGGATGTTAAGTCAACATTATTGAATAGAGAACTTGAATAAGAAGTTTACATTGAACAAAAAATGGGTATAAGTTATTAAAGGATACAAATATGGTCTAGAAACTCAAGAAGGTAATTTATGAACTCAAGCAAGCTCCTAGGGCTTAGTATGCAAGGTTGGATACATATCTATTGCAACAGAGCTTCAAGAAAGTTACCATAGATAGTAATCATTATTTCAAAATTGAAAATAGGAAACTATTGATGGTGGTTGTATATTTTGATGATACCATTTTAGGTGGAGATGAAGACATTTGTAAGAATTTTGTACAAGAAATGAGAAACAATTTGAGATATCAATGATTGGAGAGTTGTCATTTTTCATGTTAGAGTCAGGGATCACTGAGAGGGGGGGAGAATCAGTGATCTACCAGAAGTCAAATCCACAAACTTATTTTTTATCCACTAGTTAGCAGTGAAAAAAATAAAATAACATAAACATGCAACAAATAATCTACAACACCAAAGTTTTACATGGAAACCCAGAAAAGGAAAAACCATAGTGGGGCTGAAACACAGAATATTCATAGACTATGGTTAGGATTACATAAATATTACATAGATGGGGAATGCACTTGCATTCAAGCTCACTTCCTAGAGCTCACTGATCAATTATAATTTCCCAGAAGGCTACAACCTTCAAGGAAGTCTCACTGACTTACAATTTGATTACAATGAGGAAATACAATGAAATGAACTCTCAAGTAGCATCTGACAATGCAAGAATGAGTTCTAGTTAAGCACTGAATCACTGACTATCTTCACTCTACCGAATACTCTATTTATGTCTCAGACAGCGACTAGATTGTCTGTAACAAAAGTGCACACATGAAATTATGCTCAATCGCACCAAAATGGATCACCACTATAGTATTACCACCAAAACCAATCACCAATTTGATCTTATATATCTGGTCTTAGCACAAAAGTATTTTCCTTCAAGTTGACTTCAAGAAGTGTAATGTGTAGCTCTAAGTTAGCTTCAATCTTGAAACAAATAGAGCACCAGAAAAAAAGAGTGTATTCACATGCTTCCTAAGGATTTTTCCATTCATCAAGAACACAAAATCAACCACCAAAATTACCACAATCATCAAAAATTATTCTAGACCAAAACATGACCGAGAAACCCTATTTTTCTGATTAACTCTAGCTTCCAGATAAGATGAATCATGACCATCGGATCGACTCTCCAAGAAGAGTTTCCATCAATGACAACCCTAGACCATAAATCAAGAATCAAAGATCACTGGATGAGTGTCAATTTCCAACAATCTCCCCCTTTGGCATTGATGGAAACACCAATTAAAAATGTCAAGTGTTGAAACTTGTGAAATCTATACATTGAATGAAAGAATGAAATAATTCTAAGGCTCTCCCTTAGATAAACAATCCAAAAATTTGCATTACACCAGACTGTACACTCCATACATACAATCAGCCTATACATTTTTCACCTCATCTCTCCCCCTTTAACAACAATGACAAAGATAGGGTGTGCATCAAAATTGCTTATAAATATATACACATTCATCGGATGATCAAATATATACATGTTTTAGGACATATACATATGCCATCTTAACGAACCCAAGATATGTATTCTATCCTACTTGTAATTTCTCCAAAATTGAAACAAAATGATTCAAAACATAAGCATGAAATTATATAGCTGCAATCTCAGTAGGAGTCTCCTTAGAGATGTTTTGAATGTAGTCCATCTTATGATACACTAAGGCATACAACCGAGGACCAATTAGGTTCTAGAGTTCACCTCTCTGCCCGATAATCCTCTCTTTCTCCTTCTCAAAATTCCTAATATGCACCATGATATTCAAAATTTGTCCTTCAATACTACCAGTTAAGTTAGCTATAGGATCATAAGCCTGATAAATCTAAGCTAACTACCCTCTATAATTATCTATCTACTTGTCTATTTCAGTAGTAACATCGGTCAAAATTACACAAGACTTATAAATTTTACCTCCTTCCGGTAAGGCCTCATCAATTAGTTTTAACTACTTCTCTAGCTAAGCCTTATCATTTACAATCATTTGCAAAAATGTTTAAACCTTAGAATCTTTAAATTTCTCCATAGCCTGCCAGGTTGATGCCTTGGTCAAATAATCAAACTAGGTGGATATATGATTTATTAAGTTCTGAAGCTTACCAGATGAATTGGTGTTTGCATCAAGTTGCAGTTCTGGTACCACCTGTTCCAAAACTTTAACTAATTTTTCAATGAGTCTCTTCTCTTCAAATTATGTCTGTGCTAACTCTTGACTAGCTTGTTCTTGGAGAGAAGAAACAATAATCATCCTCTCTGTAAGAGACATCTAATTCAATGGTTTATCAAAACTAATATTGAACTATGGAAAAATCCCTTGGCTTTGAATTTTAGCTATGTCAATTCCCACAAGGATCAAATTCTTTCTTTCCTTACCCTTAATTTATCGAATTCTTCCTATATTCCTCTACCTTTTTCTCATCTTCAACCTATCCAGATTTGCCTTCTTTAGGTGCCTCCTATGCATCGATGTCACCACTTGGTGCACCATTAATTGCCTTAGTTGATTTATCATTCTCCTTAGCAGACTCAACCTCAACAAAATCCAAAATTTGTTGTTCTACAACATCCTGGGTTACTTCCTCCTTATTTTCATCAATTACCAAAGGATTTTTTGATTGAGTGGCTTCATCTTGTGAGATAGTTTCTACAAGCTATTTCTCAGTATGAAACTTCTTCCAGATTGTACTAGTTTCTCTCCTTATTTCTCCAACTCAGCCAACCATTAGACTATTTACTCTGTGCTTGCTCCTAAATTCCTTTTTATTAGCCAATAAAATCAATCTGTCAATTTCCTCTATAGTGATACTGGTGCATAGATTGACTAGTTCACTCTCCTTTATTTCTCTGTCCATTTGGCTAGCAGATTTTCTCCTAGCATCAATTAAACTGTACAAATCATTGGGAAGATATTTTTCTAATTCAATCAATGCTTTACTAAATACATTCATGTACAAAATTAGAGCTTCCTCAATCTACCTTTGATCCTTATAATCCATATTCTCATAATATATAGAGATGTTCTTCAAATTTCCATTTTTAACAATTTCATCGATTAACTCTTGAATAGACAAAGGAGGAATAATATGATAATCTTTTTTAGAAGTCTTCATCTTATTGGATTATATAGCTTCATCCAAGTCATATTTTGTCTTCTTTCCTCTCTTAAGCTTGCCTATCAGTACAAGATCAGACCTTGCTTTCTACTCCTACTCTTTCTTCTCACAACCGGATTGGGGTTTCCAGATCACTCTAGCAAACTCTCTTTTCTTCAGTGCCTTGGGAATGTCTGTATCTGATTCAGTCTCAGATTGTACCTTAGAAACTACTACATATTCTCTTTGGGGTTTCTCCTTCTTCAGAACACCTTTACCCTTAGCAGATAGACTAGAGGGTTTTGCTTCAATAGGAGGTATCTTCACCGGAGCAAGAGAAGGCCTTGTTACATTTACCTTAACTGTAGCAGGTGTAGTCTTTTGTTTCTTCATTTTCTCAATTCCATCCCTCGTAGCTCTAGCAGCTCTAACTCTCTCCCGGGGGTGTCCTTCTTCAACAAGAATGCCTTCTACTATTTTTGCAACTTTTCTTTTTCTTTCCAACTCAGTGAATTTAGTATGCAACTCCATTGATTTCTCTTGGAAAGTTTTGAACCTTTCTTCTTTGGTGTCTACTAGAGATTTGAACAAGTGTTGTGCATAAGCGTCCAAAGTAGCTTCATCAACTTCATATCCCATAGGCAATATCCATACTGTCCGGGGTTGAACCACTTCCATAAGACATTCATCTTTGTTCACCATAAAGAATATTGTCCGCTCATACTTCTTTACAATTTCTTTGGGGATTTTGACTCTCTATTTCATCTTGTCTTGAAAGGTTTTGAAGAAATCCCACAAAGAAACATTCTGATTTTGTGTGTGAAATTTGGAATATGTATCTAAAACACAAACACTTAATAAATCATTGCATACATGGTTAGTTGATCAAAATCAATCAATGTAAAAACCATAACAAATCAACCTATTGCCTCCTAAAATATGCGAGTATAGATTTTCTTTCAGATTTATCTAAGAAATACTAGTGACTAGACTACACCAAAATAAAAGATTTAATATATATGAATGTAAACTAAATGAATGCAAGATTAAGCAAATCAAGCTAGATTAATCTAAAATGATATAAGAAATATGATTGTATGCATGATTAATCTAAAATGCTAATTATACTAGATGATTGAGATAAAAATGCCTATAGTAATGATCCTAAAATTTAGGATGCAAGGGCTATTTATAGGAATTCCAAGGCCAAAGATGAGGTGGTCAAAATCAATGGTCCAGATTCGACTAGAAGATATCAAGGGCCAAGATTGGAGAAGTTAGAGAAGAGGTTGGAGGAAGGGACACACGTCATCTCTATGGTGACAAGTGTCAAGGAACCTTTCTCATGAGAGGGCAAGTGTCCAAGGGAGGAGACATGGAAAAAGTGTCATGTGTCTCAAGGGGAGAATATCTAACCCATAAGAGGTTAGGATAAAAGAGGTTAGGATGTGCAAGATAGGATAGGGTTAGTTAAACTAGGGATTAGATAGAATGGGTTAGGTTAGGGGTGTTGACCATATGATGGAATTGATTATGTGTTTCATTGATGTTTTGTCATTGATGTCAACACTTTCTATTATGGTTGTTTACCAACTTCTGATAGAAGGATTGGATTGTGAAGATAATCAGTTGATTGTCACCGGTATGATCTGGTTGATGGAATAAGTTTGTATGGATGGTTAATATGATTCTGAAGTATGTTTTAGTTAGTTGGTATTGACTTTATGATCAGACGCTATCTCATGTTCTAGTTAGCTTGCTTTATTGATCTAGTAAGGGTTTCACTGATAGAGCTTTATTGAAGATCTTTAATGTAATGCACAAGTGGTGTTGGTGTAGCTTCTAGAAAGATTTCAAGATGTTGATGGTGATTGTGTTTGTGCCTTAACTGATTGGTGTCATTTCTTTGGCGTGTGTGGATTTAATTTAGGTTTGGTGCTATCTAGATGATGGACTGGTCTGCATGAAACATGTTCCGATGTGCTTCTAGGATGTTTTATTGATTGGATGATATTTGTTTGGCCTTAGGGTGACATGTGTTATGATTTTATTTTAGGATTATGTAATGGATATATTGAATTATTATTTGTGTGACCAACCTAATTTATTAGGTCTTGGGTTTCTATAAATATATGTAAGATCTCATTGTAGATCATATATGGATGGATATATGGAAAGGGGCGAATAATATTGGTAATGCACATTCCAATGAGAAATTGTAGGTGATTGTAGGTTTTGTCATTAATGGAAATCTTACAATCATATGATACTAGCAAGACAATATACCATCACTGGCAGTGACAGACTCTACACCGGCACATAGGACACCAACAGACAAAGGAAGGATACCAGCACCCTGGCCGATAGGAATTTTGTTTATAATATATTCTGTAATTAATTGTAAAATCATTGTAAGCCGACATGACGAGTTGTAATATGACTCATATATGTATGAGATCATTGTAGAACATTTTGTAAGAAGGATATAGGCGAAATTATGCAGACCTAATATGCAAATTTTAGGTTAAGGGTTTATGTATGCAACAGAGCTAAAACCAGTACTGGATCCAGCATAGCAGATCCTATTTTGAAGTATTACAAGACAATGGATTTGTATAATCCATTTTGTAAGTCAGTGTGACTTCTTATTTTTTATTTGAGCAGTGAGCTCTAGGCACTTGGCCTTCCTGCATGTGTAGGCCCCTATTATAATAGTAATATTCACTTATTGGCTAGTAAGTGAATATTGTGGGTCACAAATCCCACCGAAGTTTTTCCCACACCGCGTTTCCTCATTAAACTGTTGTGTTATGGTGTGCTTTTCATGTGGTTGTTGTTATCTTTGTTTACGGCATTATTTTTGGTTTACCGGTATACAGTATTGATGTGTTTTACATGTTTTAAATCAAGTAAATTTTATAACCAATTAGATGCTGATTCACCCCCCCTCTCAGTATCTTTGGGAATCCTAACAATTGGTATCAAAGATTGGTCCTCTATTTTCAGAAGCCTAACAGCTTGAGGAAGATCTTGTAACCGGTAGAGATGGATAACTTGAAGAAACAATTGGAAACAACTCTTTTTGACTATGATACAGAAAAATTAAAGAATATCAAACTTGAAGATGATCTAAAAGCTGCTCAGGATATCATTCAAGAACTTCAAGAGAATTACACTATAGCAAGGAATACAAGAAGAGAACTTTGTGAGAAGATGCAAAAAGAAGGAATGAAAAAGAAACTCTTAATGATCTGGTAAACAAACTAAGACAAGAGATAAGTACAACACAAAATGAGATGTAGGATATGACTATGAGATTTTGTAAAGAAATTGAAGATAGGAAGAAAAATGAGGAAGATCTGACTAGAAGACTGAATGATGCTACAAATGAAAAAACAAGACTTAGTTATGAAAATGATATATTGAAGATAGATCTGATGCACACACAAAATGACTCAAATGAACTTATGAGACATAAAGAAATCTTGGAAAGAGAACTGGCTACTGCAAATGAACACAAGGAAAAATTCAAGAAAAGATCAAAAGAACTTGGTGACATGCTGAAGAATCAGAAACCTAATGGTGACACTAATGGCCTTGGCTTTAGAGTTGGTGAAAGCTCCGGTACTGCAAACACACATGATCATAGCAAACCGGTAAGACAACAAATTGCTTATAAATTTAATGACAAATTATTTAATTGTAACAAGTATGGTCATAGAGAAAATCAATGTAGATCTAGAAATTATCAGAACACCAATACACCCATCAGTCAATGTTCTAAATGTAACAAAGTTGGTCATAATTCAGAAAATTGTAGAATGAATGTAAGATGTTATGTTTGTGGAAGATTTGGATACTTATCTAATCAATGTAGAACACAAACTGACATAGGATATGGGAAAGAAATTCATAAAAATAGTGTGACTTGTTATGCCTGTAACAAGATTGGACACATTGCCAAATTTTGTAGAATAAAGTCTTCACCGTGTTGTAACTAAAATCTGATTCCCTTCAATGTCCTTAGAGTAATATGATTTAAACTGGGTGCAGAAGAGACATCAAAGATAAGGAAATCTCAGAGACAACATATGACAAGGTTTGATTAAACCTTCTACACTTCGGGCTTCCTTGGAGCCCAGGTGGGTATACCTTTGTCAACTAAGTTCACACTTTCAAACAATAAACCCACAGCAAACCAGTCCAGAAACCAGTGGATTTGTTCACCTTGAAATCAACTGAAAATAAAGAATGGAATGATACTTAACTTCAGCATTTTGATCAACAAAGCATGCAATAAAAAACCTCAATTAATACCAGTACTTTATCCAGGGTTTCAGAGTCACCTAAACTCAAATAAAACTCTTAAAACAATATATCTTTATGCTTCCTATCAGCTTGGTTTCCACTAATCCTTGCATATGCCTGACACATACAAGAATTCAATCATTTCAAACTAAACTATGGTCCTCAAAATTCAAAGTTCTTTCCAAAGAATTTACTGGTATAAGTGATCCCGCGTATTTAATTTCCCTCCTAAAGAGAAAAGCTAACAAACACTTATACTGAGATTGCTTTGCAACTCCATTCAAACAGAAAAATCCTGGATTATTCAGAATGAAAATAGTAAGTAAATTTGTGAACAAACTTGAAGACAACACAAAGCTCTACTCAAAACTGATAGCCTGTATATTGATATTCATTTGAAGAGATGTTACAAGAAGTTCTGATTCTCCATTTATTTTGGAAAAGCTCAGATAAATTTCTGTAGCATTTTCTTACAAAATTTTTGTGATCTCTTACTCTCTAGTCCTGGTATCCATTTATAACAACATGGATGCACAAAGCTTCGGACTTCTCGAGGAGAGTTTGTTACAATTATTTCAAAAATTTAAGAGGTTACAATTTTTACGTAAAAATAGTTATGCACTCTTTTCAGCCTCTGCAGTCTGTTCAACAGGTTGTTCGGTTGCAACCTCTTCTGGCTTTTCAGGGGCGCTCTCCAACTGCTCTAGATCATGGGTGGAATATTTAACTCCCCACTCATTATATGTCTCTTCTGTTGGCCATGAAAAGTTAATCACATCATTTTTAACTTTAGTCAACCTTTTCTAAGAATTTCTCAGTTTGTTGACTTCTGAATTAAGAAAACTATAATGTGATTTAATTTTTTCTATTTCCTGTATTGTTATAACAAAGAAAGAGGTATCATCAAGATCAATGATTCCCTTAACCCTTGTTGACAATTTGACTTCTATCTCTTTGAGCCATATTTACTTATCTTTTAGGTGATCCGGATTGGCAAAAATTCCTGGGAGCAACTCAAAAACCTGATCAGTGTATTCCTTCTTGCATAAATTGACCTTCCTATCCACATTATCTACATCTGCTGCCAATTGTATTAAACCTTTAGCGACATCAGAGGTAGATTTGATAATGGGATTGGCCCTTGCTTCATCACAAGATACACACATGAACTCTAGATCTTGCTCCCTAGGCCTCCATCTATCAAAAATGGGTGTCAAAATGGCCTTATCTCTCCTCAGTTCATTCCATATCTCCATGACTTTTCCCACATTGTTGTAAAGCAAGGAGGCATTTATCGTATCTGCAAAACTGGAGATTGTGGCCTTTATTTTCTCCTCATATTTCCCCGCATAAAAGGCCTGAGCTTGCTTCAGGTTCTCTAGTTCTTGGGGAGTAATCTCAATCATTTGGGAGCTAGAAGGTGCAGGAGATGGTGGAAATTCAATAATGGGGCTAGTAGGCGGAGATCTTGCAGGAGAAGAGGAAATCATCAATGTTGAAGACTCACCTTGTTGGTGTTGTCCCATCAGCTGGCTTTGCAATTTGGCAATGATGCTATCTTTACCTCTTACCTCCTCCTTGGCACTGTTATAGGCCTTTAGGACTATTTCCAACTTAATTTGGAGGGCCTCCTTTTCTTGGGCTTCCTTCTCAGCCACTGCAACACTAAATTTTGCAGTTTCTAGCACAGTGCTAGCAGCCTCTACTACCCCTGTACTCTGCACTCTTTTTACCATGAATCCACCAAGGTGACTTGAGCCTGGAGTGTCTTTGCCATTTTTGCCCTCATTTCTCTTAAGGGACCACATAACTAGTGCAACATTGTCCTTACTAAGTGTAACCCCTTCTAGGGGTTTAGTTTCTTTTCTTATTGCATCCAGCACCAGAGTATCAGCAATATTCCATTATGGCAAGATGAGCACTCCAGCTTGTGCTACTAGATCTCTTCCTTGTTCAGGAGTGATGGTTTTGAATTCTTCCATCATCTCCTATTTTATTTCTTCCTCCATTGAGGCTAGATCTTTGTTGGGTTGCTCTGCCTTTCTTGTCTCACATCTAGCATTATATCTATCTATATGCTGCTTCCAAATGAATTGCATGAATGCTTCAGATGTGACAAAGCTGTCATTAGCTAAAAAGGCACTACTTGTCTTTTTTTATCTCAGGGTCCCACTCCTGGCCTTTAAGTTCAGTTGAGGTAATGTCCATTTCAGCTTCAATGGGCTCTTCTGGCATCCCTTCTTCCACTTCATCATAAGTGTATACAATCTCCCCCAAGCTGCCCAACTGCAAGAGGTGTGCAGCTGCTGCTTGTTCATCTCCTATGTGGATGGGGGATTGGGATGGGGAATACAAGGGTGTATCTGATTGCACTTCTTTCCCCACCCTTTGCTTCTTTGGGCTGTCTTGGATGTCAATGACATCTTGTACTTTCCTCTTTCCTTTGGATGAAGAGGGCTCCCCTGTTGTAGGCACCAGCACACTATAACCTGATTTCTTTCGCAGTATGTAATCATCAGGAGGAATTGGTTTGGTGGAAGTTGACCTGCTCAGAATCACTCTGGCTTTTTCCGAGTCATTTTTAATCACAGCTTCCCTCTTCTCCTTCAATGTCTGCATCACATCTTCAAAACATACAATCAAAAATTTTATTTTTTCTTCCAATGGGAAGAAGCTAGACAATGGGTCATAGCTAACATCAAATTGATGCACAAAATCCAAGGCTTTCTTGTAAGCCACCCACTTTTCTTTCCTCAACTCCTGCTCATCTAAATCAAATTCATTTCTGATGAGGTCTTCAGGAAATTGGAATTGATGAGGCCTACCTCTGCATGCTACCTTCTTCCTGAACACACCATTGAAGAAGTCCTCTGGATCAGCACATCTGGACACTGCAGTGGATAAATGGTAGGGTTTGAGGAAATCCTGAAAGCAATTCCAGCCTCCCTTTGTAATTACAAATTGGTGGGCTATGGTAGCTGTAGGGAAAATGGTCCCTTTACCTCTGCCTGTTAATTCTGCCTCTTGTAGGCCACCAATTTGTCTGAGGATCTCAGCTATTCCCACTTTGAGAGGGACCTGGTAAGGTAACAAAAATGGAGTACCCCTGAAACCAAAAACTCTGAAGACCGTGGAGACTGGATACAAGTACATGTCGCCCCAGTTATGAACAATTTTGATGTTCTCTACGAATTCTTTTGGCCTTAGAAATTCCAGAAGAACTTTGGGGACTCTTGGGTTATCAGAGCAAAGGAGAGTCCTTATTTTAGATGCAAAATATTTATTGAACTTTAGGAAACTAGCATCCTCTCTGTCCCATGACAACACAGTACTCCATAATTGTACTGGCATTTTCTCTCCTTCCTTCTCTTTAACCAGGTCCAGTCCACTGGCGAAATAATCACCACCTTTGAAGAGAAAAAGGTGCATTAAGAGTGAATACCATCCAAAAGGTTTATCCACCTTACCATTTTTTATTCCTACCAACCCTCCATGGATAGCATCAGCAATGTAAGAATCATAATCGAATGTGATAGCAAGAGAAGGATTCAAAATCTGAACAATCATTAGCAAATAATGATTTGGCATATTTGCTTCAGCATCTTCTCCTAGAACTTGGCAAAGTGCCTAGTACATTCCTTTAGGTCTCAAGGTAAACATACTCAATGAAAAAGGCTCTTGTGTGTTGGGCCCTACAACTGCTAACCCTCCTATTTTCAGAAAAAGTTCTTTAAGAGGCCCATTCCTAAGATGACTCCTCTGTGCACTGTACACTTGAGCTAATTGTGTGAAATTTATGGGTTCCAAGAAGTTTGTGAACTCATTGAGCCCAAATGTTGTTCTGAATTCTTCTGCATTGATTTCCACAAGGGTTTTCCCATTTACATCCCAGATGCATCTTGTGACTGAATCATAGTTCAATGCCATTCGGGTTAGCAAGTCTGTATCCATGAATACCCCTGGGACTACTAATCTCCCAACATCTAGTTCCCAGATACTGTTTTGAGGAGCAGGAGAATTCCTCATTCCAAATCCGACTCTAAACAGCCCCAACCCTGACAGTCCAACCCGTGGGTCTCTTAGCCAATTACCTTTGTCATACAATCCTTCTCCTATCTTTAGACCGGGAGCCCTGGGCACTAACTCTTTGGCCTTTGATGCCTGGTTAGTTAACAGTGTCAACTGTTCTAAAAAATCGTCACATACACTTCTTTCTAAATAATCAACCTTGTCGAAAAATTCCCTTTTAGGAGCCATTTGAAAATGCAAGAAAATGAATACACTCTTAAACAATTCTGCAACACGAGAATGATTCTTATTTAAAACACCACACAAGAATTTCTACAAAACATGAAAGAACCTGATGCTTGTTTGAAGGAATTTTGCTTTGCAACTGAACCTCTTGCTCTGTATTTGAAAAAGATAACTCTGCATCTACTCTCCTGCAAAATCTTTTAAAAGATATCTTTACTAGGTTGTTAGAAAATCAAATACTTGTACTCAGGGCCTTAACTATAACATTGATTCCGCATGCTCTGGCCGTCCCTTCATAATCAAATTCATACAAGAATTCGTATTTTTCGCTCCAACGGGTCATAACATTCCTGCAAGTGTTTCACTGTTACCTTTCGTTATTGATGGCTTTGTCTTTAGTCTGGGTCCCACTTTTCTATTGGCTACATAATACCACGTGGCACCCAACCATTGGCTTTAGAAATCCCTTCGCATTCCACTTGATACTGACCGCGTGTCTTTCTTTATACTGTGGTGGGCTCACTTTTTGACCATGTCATCATCATGACACGTGGATGGCTCTTGTTAACTCTCGCTATTTCACGGGCTTAAAGGGTGAGCATTTTACCCTTGCGAAATAGCGTGGGCCGTTGGATCATTTCTGCAGTTAATTGGCATTTAACCCTTTTAAAAATCTTTCAGGAATGGTGGGCCCACTGACCCTTCATGGACACCTGGCGCCTTGTCACTTTCGGAGCTGACTTGTCACTCTGTCATTTGCTAGAAGGAGTCACGAAGTCTCAATAAATTGTTAATAGCTGTACCTACCAGGTCATCTCCACCTGCATCCCGACTCATTTCTGGGGCCCACTTTGAACCTTTAATCCTGACCCACTGACTGTAGTGACTTGTGCCACGTGCTACCTTTTAATATGCCAGAAGAAAGCCACGGGGCTCCAACCACCTCTAACAGCTACACCCTTTACTTTCTCCATCATGACACATGGACGACCCTCGTTCATTCTCGCTATTTCACGGGCCTAAAGGGTGAGCATTTTACCCTTGTGAAATAGCGCGGACCGTCGGATCGTCTCTTAAATTGATTGGCATTTACTAGCCCGACGACTTTAGAAGAAAAGCATACAAGGCATAAATTTTTCAAATAATCAACGTAGCCGCCTAGGCCAAAAAACAAGGGGGGACACTTCCTATGACCCCGCGACCCATAACTTAAGTGAATAAAGTAATAGAAGATTAGAAACCAAAGGGTTTAACAAAAGGATAAAATCTAAAAAATCAAAACCCTTAAACCCCTAAGGTTTAGAACAAAGCTGAAGCACTTGGGATTACACCTTATTCAGAAAATTTTCAAGGTACCATAGCCAATTATGGGAAAAGAAGAACCCAATTTTAAAACAGTGATAACACACCGAAAAATAGCAAAGGTCCTAGTTTGAAAGGTAAAGAAAAGATTGAAGAGGTAAAGCAATAATTCTCAAAACAATGGATCATAAAATCATAATAGAATGTTGATGGGAATACTCCTCCGCCAGCAGAACAAAGTAACACTCCACTAATAGGAGACTCTTCATCTAATTGAAGAAAAACGCTTTTGAGGGTTTAGCAACTGAATGTAAAACATGCTATTATTCCCTCAATTGATGGTGAGAAGTTGAGATTACTTCTTCACCGGCAGATAAGTTAAGTTGTAACTTAATCGACAAGCATTAAATGTGGCAAGTGAAGAAAAGAACATTATAAAACAAGTATTTTGGCTCCATTTTCATTTCACCGAGCATTCAAATCTTTGAGAGCATGAAAATCCCGAGCAAAGGAATTACAAGCAAAGAAGTAAATCAATCTATCAAATTTGTCATCCCTAAGGAAGCTTAAGGTATTTATAACTATGGCATCCTCATCTACTCCTGAATTTATTGCAAACCCTAATGTTGTTGAAGTTATTAAATGCCCTAGATCCGTATTCTAGCTAGTTCCTGAAATTGCAAAGAAAGATGATAGTTTAGGTGCATTCTCTCAAATAGCTAAAGGGGTAGTGTATGTTGAAGACCCTAGAATATATATACACTATCATATTGATGAACTAGGTGATGAGGAAATTAAGAATATGTATAAATCTATAATTTGTGATGAATCCGGAAATGTCAAAACTGAACACAAGATACTAGAAACCCTAGGTTTTATAGAAATTCTTAGTATCCTAGATTTCCCCAAGGATATCATAAGAATTGTGCTAAGAAAGGTTCATGGCGAATTCTTTTGGTTGGACTCTATTCACAAGGTTACCAAAGAAGCAGTAAAGGTTGTGACAGGGTTACCCTCCATCGGCAACAGACCTGACAAAACTAAGAAGGTCTCAAATGACTTAGTGACAAAAATAACTAGTGCAACATCTGACAAGAGATCACTAAGAGTAAATGATGTAACAGATATCAATGTCAAATTTATCAGTATGATCTTAGGTTACAAGACTACACATGCAAATAGGTTAAACTCAGTTTCTATCCTATGCATTAAAAGTGCCTATGATATACTAAATAATAATGCAAGGATAGACATATGTGAATGGCTTAAAGATGAACTGATTGATAATTTGGGAAAGATAAAGAAAGATAAGAAAGGAACATTCAGGTTTGGAAACCTACTTGTTTGTCTAAAGCTATATATAACCAAACAAGTACCTGGTATTGGCACCAAAGATTTTGGATATGATATATCGATAGGAAAACAACTATCAGTATTGCTGAACAACATGGGAGAGAATAGGGAAAAGAACTTAAATGAGTATTTTTCAGGCATTGAAAGCTCAAATGAAAACAAGAGTAAGGTTATCACAAGCTATTGTGGATAAGTACCAAAAGGAAATTTGTTTTGTAATAAAGAAAGATGAAATTTGGATGGAGGCAGTTTTTCCTAGAACCATCTAGGTCACTGAAATGGGGTATGAGACTGATGACAACATAATAGAAACCTATGCAAAAGCCCTCCTAGAAGCTCCTAAGGAACCTGAAGAAGAAATATTTGGCAATGCTGAAACTATAGAAAGTCAAATTCAATAAAAGAAAAGAGTTAAAAAGGTTGACGCAACTGTCAGAAAAGGAACCCGGCAGGCAAAAGCCATTAAAGAAGATGTGCTAAAGAAAACTGGTATAATTGAAGGTGACTTAGAAACAATCCAACTGGAAACACACCTTTCACCGATAGGAACTTCCTCAAAAAGTGACATACCTATAGTATTCAAGAGAGTTGAGAGGAAAAGAAAACCTTCACCGACACCTTCTCCTACACCAAAAAGATAGAAGCAACAAGCAGTAAGGCCCCCAACAAAGAAACTAACTCCAAAGAAATATAAGTTGACTCCTAAGAAGAAGTCAAAACAAACTATAGCTCCTATTGATAAATTACTAGATGAAATTACTGAGGATGGCAAGTTGAAGAATATTAGTAAACTATTTAACACACTATCCACTGATGACAAGGAAAAAGTAGAGAACAGTGTAATATTACACTTAGATATTTCAAGAAATTTTTTATGCAAGTTGTTGATGAAATATTGACAGAATTATACAACAGATTGGAAGCTAGAAGAGTAGCTATTATTGAGCTTGATAAGAAAATAAAGATTGAAAAATTACTTGTTGTACATCCTGTTAAGTCACCTGATGAGATAGATCAATTGATCTCTGAGGCTAACCGGTCAGTATTTTCAACTGCTCACCGGCATGTAGCACTAATGGCAAGGAGAGTAAATCAGATAATAGAGGAAACAATAGATGCATGGGATATATTCCTGGTAGAAAAAGAAAAATAGTAAGAGTATCAAAAACCTAAAACCTTCAAGGTATATAAAAAAGATAGGGACAAAGGAAAAGGCAAGGTTGGTGGACCTCCCAGTATAAAGATAACAGACAACTTACCCCCACCGCCTTTAGATACTCCACCGATAGACACTACTGAAAATCAACCAGCAACAGAGAGTATGGAGACAACACATGAGGACACAAATCCTGATTCTGAGGTGTTGTACACAATGAATATCAATACACGGGAAGTATGTATTAATAGAAGATCTTGACAAAGAAATCAGAAAGACATAGGATAAGATTAACAATATTGCTAACAATTTGATTGGAACATCAGATTCATTTTTGGAATTAGAAAAGAAAATTGCAAAGCAATAAGAGAAAATCAGGAAACTGGAAAATGAAAAACAAAGAATAAAGGACTTAGCAAAGGACTTAAAATGTCGACTTGGTCCAAGATTAGAGTATCTTATTTCTTTGAGAAAAGAAATATCTAAGGTTGTGGTTCCCAGACTAAAGACACCGGAAGAGAAAATGCACATACTCACCGGTATAGTGTAGAGAACCCATGAGGCTATAAAAGATAGTAAAACATTCAGCAACGACATACATTCAATTTTGATAGATATATTTCAGAGTGTAACCCACCAGTTACAAGAAAATAGGAAAGACTCCACTGACAACGAATGACAACCTTTGTCATTGATGTCAAAGGGGGAATAGAGGCTTTGAGAAAAATTATCAGCAAATGGCTCATCACCTCTGGGGGAGCTCATATTTTTCTGGTAAGACAATTCTAGCACTCATTTTTGGATGACACTTTTTGGATTTTTCTCATGAGTGTTGCCATCAATGCCAAAGGAGGAGATTGTTGGAAAATGCACACTCCAATGAGAAATTGTAGGTGATTGTAGATTTTGTCATTAATGTCTTGCAATCATATGATCCTGGAAAGACAATATACCAGCACCGGCAATGACAGACTCTACACTGACAGACAAAGGAAGGATACCGACACCCTGGCCGATAGGAATTCTATTTATAATATATTTTATAATTAATTGTAAAATCATTGTAAGCTGACATGGTAAGTTGTAATGTGACTCATATATGTATGAGATCATTGTAGAACATTTTGTAAGAAGGATATAGGTGAAATTATTGTCATCACTATTTAAGAAATGGGTTTTCTTTTCCCATGATTGGCTAAGTTTTGAAAATTTTGAGTTAGGTATGCTATTAGTTGCTTCAAATCTATTGTAGGTCTTTAAGGGTTAAGGGTTTATTTTTTAATCACTCAAATGTCTAATAAAAAACCCTCTGGCTTCTATTTCTGCATTACTTTATTCACTTAAGTAATGGGTCTTTAAGTTGTGTAAAGTGTCCCCCCCTTGTTACTTGCCTAGGCAGTCGATAAATAATTGTAAAAATTTAGGCCTATCTCTTATGCCTTTTCCTAAATGTTGTCATGTCCCATAAGTATCACGCAACTCTCAGATAAATCTATGACTTTCGTTGTTTCATTAGGCGAAGTTGCTGGTGTGTTAAGCTATGCGAAATAGAGAAAGGTAAAAGTAGGCTTGACCACGTGCATTGGTGGCTAGCTTAACGAGACTCCATCTCATTTTGAATCCAACAGTTCACGTTGATTCACAGCCAAAATAATTAAGTTACCTTTCATGAAGTGATGAAAAGGTTTGGCGGAACCTAGCAATCAAGACTTCTCCTTTGTCTAAAAGGTGGTCAGTTTTGAAAAAGATCAACGGCCCGCGTTGATTGATGGTTGAGAGATGCTTGTAGTTTACTCTTAGTGAAATGGTGAAAGGTTGATGGGCCCAAGTGGGAGGTTTATAAGAGGCATAACAGATGCACAAGTCCCCAAGATCTAATAGCTAGCGCAGTTTCGCAAGATGAAGATGCTCAAAAAATAGCTTTCGCGAAGTGGCGAAAATGACATGGCATTCCAAGTGAGTAGTCTAGCTTTTTTAAATGGCAAGTAAGAAAGTGATATGTGGCTGAAAATCAAAGTGTTCAGTGAATTAAATTTGAGGATTAAGGGCTGATGGCCCCACAGGACAGGCAAGGCATGAAGTTAAAAGCTGAACAACTCTATTTTGATCTGAAGATTCTCGTGGCTTCGTGGTTGCAAACCAACCAGAGATTAATGTTCGTGAAGTAGTGAAAGACAGATGAAAGTCACATGAGGGCTTGATGTGGCATGATAGTTGCTGCTTTTTGTGGGGCTCAATGATGATGTGTTGAGTGACATGTGGCTTTAAAAGGTCATTAAGGGCCCACCTGTGTAACCCGTGGTTATGTGGGAATAGTGAAGTAAGACACGTGGCTGACTTAGAACTGAACCCGAAGGAGCTTCTAGGGCTAATGGACGAGTGCCACATGGTATTTGTTAACTGGTGAACAAGTGGGGTAAGTAATACCTGGATAAAGGGCCCACTTAAAAGGCATTCATCTCAAGAATGATCCAGTGCTTCTCATTTTTTCGTGACCCAAGGATGAAAGTAGATTAACCTCTGTGAAATAGCGAAAATTGTTAGCCATTAAGATGAGGTGAGGTTAGTTAAAAAGGTTGACAATCTCTATCAGAGTTAAAGGCCGAGTGATTAGAGTTCCATCTAATGCTTGGTATGGCTTCGTGAAAGGAAAATGCTTGAGGGTTAAGGCCTGTGAAGTGGCGAAAAGAAGGTAGGGCTCGACATTAAGGTAAAGAGGTTAAAATGGAGATAAACACAAATCAAGTTCCATCCAATCAGGCAGCTAGCGCAATTTTGCTATATGAACATGCTAGGGTGTTATGCTCTGCAAAATGGAGAAAGAGCAAAAAGAAAATACATAGGCATGTTATGACCCATTGGATCCAATTTTTGAATTCTTCCATGAATTCAATTCTGAGGGGATGACTAAAGCATGTGGTATCAATGTTGCAATTAAGAGCCCGATTACCATATATGGTCTCACATCAATTGAATGTAGGCATCATTTCGAAGAGCTATTGCAAAGAAGCGGGTGCAGAGCAGATTTCTTCAAGCCAAGAACTGGTTCTCTCGTGCTTTTGCTTAGCAATTACTTGACAGTTTGTTTGAATTGGGGTTTGTTCTATTTGGAATCACTGTGGTTAGTAATTCAGTTACTTGCATAGCATTATTGAGATGGCACCTAAAAGGGAGTTCTCAGGGAAAATTAATTACCAAGAGAGGGCAATCTGTGATGATTTCTTGGAGAAATTAAACATGTCAACTAATGTGGTAGCTAAGGTTAAAGAGCTAGTGCCAAAAACTCCTCGTTTAAGAATAGGAGACAGATTGTATAACAAAGGCAATTGGCTGAGAGACCCGCAAATAGTGTTGTCTGGGTTGGGTTTGTTGAAAGTTGGATTTGGTATGAGACACTCCTCAGCCCCAATGAACAACAATTGGGAGTTGTATTTAGGCAAATTGGTAGTTCCTGGAGTGTTCATGGATGTGGACCTTCTAACTCATGTTGCACACAATTATGACCCAATTGCAAAGAGTATTAGGGACATAAATGGAAAAAGCCTCATTGAGATTAATGATGAGGAGTTCAGACATGCATTCGGGCTTAGTGAAGTGTCCAACTATTTGGAACCCATTAATTTCTAATCAATGGCTTAGGTTTACAATGCACAGAGGAATCACCTTAGGAATGGGCCTCTTAAAGAATTGTTTGTTAAGATAGGTGGATTAACAGTTGTAGGACCTAATACTATGGAACCTTTCTCCTTAAATCTATTCACTCTAAGAGCCAAGGGATTATATTGGTCACTCTGCCAAATTTTTGGAGAGGATGTTGAAGCAAACATGCCAACTCATTACATGGTAATGATTGCTCAAATTTTAAATCCTTCTCTAGCAGTAACATTTGATTATGTATGCTATATCACTGATGCCATCCATCAAGGTTTGATAGGGATAAAAAATGGAAAAGTGGACAGGCCTTTTGGATGGTACTCCCTCCTCATGCACTTGTTTTTATTTAAGGGTGGAGATTATTTTGCAAATGGAAGGGATCTAGTAAAAGAAAAAGATGGAGAGAAGATGCCAGTTTAGTTGTGGAGCAAAGTGCTATCATGGGACAGAGAAGATGCTAGCTACTTAAGGTTTGATAAGTGCTTTTCATCCAAGATCAGGACTCTTTTATGTTTAGAAAATCCAAGAGTCCCTAAAGCTCTTTTAGAATTCCTTAGGCCAAAGGAATTTGTTGAGGATATAAAAGTTGTCCATAATTGGGGTGATATGTACTTGTACCTTGTTTTCACAATTTTTAGAGTGTATAGTTTCAGAGGTACTCCATTTTTGTTGCCATACCAAGTCCCATTAAAAATAGGAATTGTAGAAGTCCTCAGGTAGATTGGAAGTGTGCAAGAGGCAGAGCTAATAGGTAGAGGTAAAGGGACCATTTTCCCTACAATAACTATAGCACATCAATTTGTGATAACTAAAGGAGGTTGGAAGTGTTTTGAAGATTTCCTTCAACCCTACTACATATCAACAATAGTAACAATGTGTGCTGTCCCTAAAGATTTCTTCAACGACGTGTTCAGGAAAAGGGCAGTATGCAGAGGTAGACCTCATCAATTTCAATTCCCCAAGGACCTAATCAGGAATGAGTTCGATTTGGATGAGCAAGAGTCGAGGAAAGAGAAATGGGTGGCCTACAAGAAGGCCTTAGATTTTGTGCACCAATTTGACACTAGCTATGATCCTTTGTCTAGTTTCCACCCCTTTGAAGAAAAGGCAAAATTATTAATTCTTTGTTTTGAAGATATGATGTAGACATTGAAAGAAAAAAGGGAGGCTATGATTAAAAATAATCCTGAGAAGGCCAAACTAGTTTTAACTAGGTCAACATCTACCAAAAAAATACCTCTAGGGGATTATGTGTTACATAAAAGGTCCAAATACAGTGTGTTAGTACCAACAACAGGGGAGAATTGACCTTAAAAAGGTAAGAGAAAAATACAAGAAATCATTGATATTCAGGAGAGGCCAAAGAAGCAAAGGGTGGGAAAGGAAGTGCAATTTGATGATCCCTTGTATTCACCATCTCAGTGCCCTATTCATATAGGAGATGAACAAGCAGCAACTGAACAACTGCTACAATTAGGCACCCTTGGTGAGATAGCCTAAACCTATGATGAAGTAGAAGAGGGAATGCTAGAAGAGCCACCTAATGCTGAAATGAATATAACTATTGATGAGTTCAAAGGCCAGGAGCTGGATCCTGATGTTAAACAAGCCAATGAAGATTTCTTGGCTGATAGCAACTTTGTCACATCAGGAGCTTTCACGTAATTCATGTGGAAGCAGAATATTGATCATTTCAATTCTAGATGTGAGAAGAGGAAGAGTGAGAAGCCCCACAAGGATTCAGATGTGGTAGAGGAAGAAATAAAGAAAGAGATGATTACTGAGTTCAAGACCATCACTCCTGAGCAAGGAAGAGACATGGTAGCAAAGGTTGGTGTACTTATTTATGCTAAATGGGATATAGTAGATGCCTTGGTTTTAGAGGTAGTAAGGAAAGAGACTAAGCCCATGGAAGGAGTCACCTTCAGCAAGGATGATGCTGCTTTGGTCATGTGGTCCCTGAAAAGAGATGAGAATAAAAAGAAAAGGGATACTCTAGGGTCAAGTTACCTTCGAGGTATAATAGTAAAAAGAGTACAAAGCATTGGGGTGGTGGAAGCTGCTAGCACTGTTCTAGAGACTGCAAAGTTTAGTGTTGCAGCAGCAGAAAGAGAGGCAAAGGAAAAATCAGATCTCCAAGCTAAGTTGGAGATAGTTTTAAAAGCTTATAACAGTACCAAGGAGGAGGTAATGTGTAAAGATAGCATCATTGCCAAGCTACACAACCAGTTGGCAGGACAATACCATCAATGCGAGTCCTCAACATTGATGGTCTCATCTTCTCCTACAAGGCCTACACCTACTAGCCCCATTATTGAATTCCCACCATCTCTAGCACCTTCTAGTTCCTAATTGATTGAGATCACTCCCCATGAATTGGAGAAGCTAAAATAGGCTCAGGTCCTATATACAAAGAAATATGAAGAGAGAGTAAGGGCAACAATTTTGAGTTTTGCTGACACCATAGGGTCCTTACTAATGTACAACAACATGAGTAAAATTTTGGAGATGTGGAACGAGCTAAATGGAGACAAGGCTATTCTAATGCCTATTTTTGACAAGTGGAAACCCAAAGAGCAAGATATAGAACTTATTTGTGTATCCTATGATGAGGCAGGGGTTGAATCCATTATTAAATCTACTTATGATATGACAAAGGATTTAGTAAAGTTAGCAGAAGGAGTAGATAATGCAGATAGAAAGATAAACTTGTACAAAAAAGAGTACACTGATCAAGTTTTTGAATTACTCCCAGGGGGTTTTGCAAGTCCAACTCAATTAAAGGACAAACAAATATGGATTAAGGAATTAGAAGCCAAATTGTCATTAAGAATAAAAGGAATTATTAATTCAGAGGATGCCTCCATATTTATCAAAACAATTGAGGAGATTAAGAAAATCAAATCTCATTATGGTTTTCTAAATTCAGAGGTTAACAAAATGAGGAATTCTTGGAAAAGATTAGCCAAGACAAAGGGAAAAGTGATTAACTTCTCATGGCCTACTAATGATGTATACTAGGACTGGACAAGAAAATATGCAGTACTAGATGTAGAGTAGTTAGAAGAGGTTGCAACAGAACAACAAGTAGAAGAAGCCAAGGATGTTGAAAAAGACTTGTAACCACATTTGGAAAAGGTTTTGTAACTACTTCTTGAGAGAAGTAATGATTGTAACAATTTCCCTAGGGAAGTCTGGAGCTATGTATGCATCCATGTTATTATAAATGGATACTAGGACTAGTAAAAAAAGGATCACAAGGAATTGTAAGGAAACATTGTAGAAATTTATCTGAGCTTTTTTCTAAGTCTTAATGGAGAACATTCAAATGTTTTTGTAATACTTTTTGGAATAATATCAATACACAGACCATCGGTTTTGAGCTTAGACTTTGTGTTGTCTTCAAGTATGTTTGCAAATATTTACTGTTTCATTCTGAGTAATCTAGGGTTATTCCTTTTGAATATGGGTTGTAAGGAGACTTCAAGTAGATGTGCTTCTTAGCTTTTCTCTTCAAGAGGGGAATTAAATATGTGGGAATCATTTCTATCAGTAAATTCTTTGTGGGATACTTTGAATTTGATAAAATGCAGTTTAGTTTGGTACGAGTGAAATTTTTACGTATGTCAGACATATGTGGGGATCTATAGAAGTTGAGCTGATACGATGTGTGGAGATATTTGATTGTGGGAGTATTGTTTAAACTTAGATGACTTTGTGGCCTAGATAAGGCACTAGTATCTATTGTGGTTGTCTTTTTGCACATCGTGTAGGTCAATATTGAACATGAGTACAAGTTTTATTTCTTTGTTTCAATTGGTTATAATGTGATAAGATCCACTAGTTTTTGGATTGGTTTACTATGAATTTTCCTTTTAAAAGTGTGAACTCAGTTCACAAAAGGTATACCCACCTGAACTTTGGACAAGTTTGAAGTGTAGAAGGTTAATCAAACCTTATCATATGTTGTTCTAGAATTTCCTTCTCCTTGTCTTCTCTCTCACACACAGAGTTAATCTTTTATTATAAAAAGTTTGAAGGGGAATCATATTTTGAGAACAACAAAAGTGGGAACTCTACTGGGTAGAGTCACAATGAGAATCCATATGCAGATTTGTGCTTAAATTTATAAGGAAAATCATTGTGTGTTTGTGGAATAGATTGGTGCTTTAGTGAATATAGCAGTGGTGTCTAGAAGTCTCTATTTGGAAGTTCCCTCTATTTCTTTTGATATATGATTTTGGTCTAGAGATTTGCAATATTTTATTCAAAGCTTGTTTTCATATTTCCCATAGTCTTGTGGGTGGCGACTCTATTATTTTGTAACCAGTCCTTGTGAAATAAATATAATTCTAAAAGGGAGACAAGCATAATGCAAGGAGGAAAAAACACCAGATCATTCATGAAGAAGCATCCTCGTGAAACCTTGCAAGAAGGTTTTCCTGAATAGTCATGAAGAGGTTAGTAGAGATCAGTACTCCATGAACCATCAAATACTACTTGGGTGCAGAAAAACAACAATACCTGTAAGGTACATGATCGACCTGTTTATGCAAAATCTAATTCTTCTTCTAGAGAATCTGAACATGATATATTAGGTTTCCATCATGGATTATTTTGAAATATAGATAATGTTCATGCTTTAAATCAAGATATATCTCATGTTATCTTTTCTGGGAGAGATAGGACTAGTTCAAATGCAATCAGACATTATGTGCCTAGAACAGTTGATGGAAACATCAGCTTGATTGATATAGACCAAGTTAATGTATCTGACTCTGAGGAGAATTTCCCTAATGAAGATAAAGTGTCACAAGAAATAGAAGATTTAAATAGAAAGGTTCATCAATTAATCTCCGTAAGAGCCCACAAGGAAGCAAATAGGGAAAAAGAAGTCAAAGTAAAACTAATGGAGAGAGATAGGCTTCTTAGACAGATAGCTAATCTTGAATTGTTATACCAAGAAAAGGAAAAGAGTGATGATGAAGGTCCTATGATTAGAGAAATTCTAATCCCTAAGGCCAAGCCAGCATATAGGTTAGTAATCCAACCAAACAGGGAAGTGCTTAGTGATCCACAACCTCCTAAGAATAATGTTGATAAAATGAAGTAGAAGTGGGCGGATGATGGTACTGGATCTAGAAATACATAGGAGATCTCTCATAGATTATCAGCACATGAGAGAGAGATGGAAAGAATGAGGAAGGAAAAGGAAGATCTACAAATGGAGTTAGAGAAAGCTAAGTTGGAAGCGGCTAATTAGGAAGTTAAAACAAAAATTAGTTATCTAAAAGCTCCCCTTGTCATTTTTCCATCAGAAGATCTTAGTAAGCCTGATTCTTAGCAAATTCCCCCCCCCCCCAAAGTTAAAGTTCAGCCTACTGTGCCTATTAATACAACAATAGTTAGTCAAGCCCCTGTAAACAATCAGCATAACCAAATTTCTCAGACCTCGATCCCCAATGTCAGAATGAACATGGGTAATACTAATGTTGTTAACCCTTTCCAAAGGAGACCCATCAATTTAGAGTAGTATAGACAATTGTTTTTTGATGGGATCCCAGGATATCCCAACCATGTTCCCACTGCGTTAAGGGATAGACTCCATAAATTTGCTGGAAATAATGCAATTAGTGCTAAGGAGCATTTAAAATATTTTGGTGACTTGATAAATGATTATGAGATAGTGGATGTGTTGGGAGTATTTAAGACTGAGTCAAATTTATAGGCCCAATCCAAAAAATTTGCTCTGCATACCTAAATAAGTCAGTTTGAATGCCTAGTTAGCAAGGGGGTAAAATGGAGCCGGTTGATCTTCGAAGGGTAAGGCTCGGGATTCATGTCCCACACCTTTCATTTGGCCTATTCAGTGATGTGCAACTTTCAGAATTCAGTTTGGAGAAGTTTATCAAGTACCCGTTTTGAGGGGTGAGCTGAAAGTGCATTCTAGGCACAAGTGCAAATTTTATTAAGTAGCCTACTTTGAGTGATAATATCTTTTACCCTATTGATCGTCATGAAAAAATTCAAAATGGATTCAATTGTATGCATTAATGTGAGTCACCCTACAAAATTTCAGGTCTTGACGAATCCATTTGCCCAGTTTTCAAAACCGAATCCATTTGCAGTTTGTGTGTTTTGGCAAGTCCCTGTTTCGACAACTAGTCAAAGCCCTGTTTTGCACAATTGTAAAACTTGCCTCAGTAAGAATCATGCCAAAGTGTTTCTTCCAAGTTGATGTCAGTATAAATGGTGAGCTACGTTTCAAATTTCAAGTCCTTATGAATCCGTTTGCTCAGTTTTCAAAGCTCAATCCGTTTGTAGTTTGTGATGTTTTTACAAGTGTAAAAATGTCCCAGTGAGCGTCATGTCAGAATGTTTGTTCCGGGATAATGTTGGTATAAATGGTGAGCTACATTTCAAATTTCAAGCTTTTATCAATCCGTTTGATCGGTTTTCAAATGGACTCATTTTGCCATCAAATTCAGTTATCCGCACTTCCAGTATTAGATCAGTTAATGTAGCCATTTTGGTGAGCGCACTGTTTGCATCCTATCAGTCGGGTGATTAAACTGAGAATTCAAAGATTTAATATGTACTTAAAGGTACCTATGTTACGAATTTGAGAGCCTACGGAGGTCATTTGATATTTTTGAGAAAGGCATCATGTGTTGCCAGAACATTGACTTCATCAGGTCTGCAGTGTCGACAAAGCCAATTGGCCATTTTCGGAAATTAATATCTCTTCACTCGGGACTCGTCTTGAGAAACCGTTTGGTAGAAGTCATCCTTGTATATCAGAGTACACGCCTGTCAGACGGCGAGCTCCAGAAAGGTGTTTTGACAGGTTTGAAAATTACGTCTTCGCGATTAAATGCGAAAAATGTGGCGTAATCGCCTGGAGGTTGCAAAATTCAGTCGGCTGATCCGAAAACGATGTTGATCATTTCTAGAGGTGTGTTTCAAGTTCCTGAATCATTCCAGAGGTTAGTTTCGTGAAATCGAAAAAAAAAACTTAGTCGGACCCACTTTGGGGCCCGACCTAGATCATGCCTATGCCTTATTATTTTATTGGCGACTTGGCCCTTTAAACAATTCCAGAATGATATTGACATCCATAGTTGGAGTAGATTACTTGCAAGTTTTCCAGGAGAGAGTAATGAAAGAATGAGAATACACTTGAGGCTAGAGCTATTAAATAAATTTGATGAGGAACACCAGGTTGGAGCATAGCACTAACAATGCATTTGGAATTTTCTTTTTACCATTCGCGGATAAAATCAGAGCAGCAAATGTAGTGAAGGCAATTAAAAGTCAATGCAAATGTGTTAGCAACTGCAAACCATCATTCCTTGTGTGGCAAACAAACTGGAAAGAAGAACATTGCATTGAAGAAGTTATGTTAAAATGCCAATGCAAAGCAAAAGCAAACAGAAGCTGGACATGGTATGCAAAAGGGGGCAGCATGTTAAATGACAGAAAAACACCAGCACTCTCCCTCCCATGTGTGAGCAACACCAAGGGAACTCAAGCAAATGCAACAATGGCAGGTTGTGGAGTGGAGTTAACCTTCTCTGCAGCTTCCAAAATGGCTTTGGCAAAGGCCACCGAGGCTTTCAAAGAAAATGAAAACACTCCAAAGCCCCACGTGAAAGCCTCTGTGTGGCAGCAACAGCAAATCAAAAATTCCCCAAACAAATGGCAATTTCAACAGCAGTCATCCCTTATCCCTTGCATAGTATGTAAAATGGGTGTATTTAAAGGGGGCCATTTAAATTTTTAAAACATATTGCTCTGAGAGGTAAGTTGGGTGAAAGATTCAGAAATTTTAAAATCATTTTCAATTGGTAAGCACAAAGCCAATACCCTCCTCTCCTATGTGGCATTAGAAGCCATTTAAATTCTAAAAGAAATGCAAATGGCAAGATGGAGAGTCATGTGAGGTGCAGCAATGGAACTTTTTTTTTTTAAAAATTGTAATTACCAGACATGAAGCCCAGCCAATTCCCTCCTGTGCGGCATTGAATGGGCATTAAGAAACCCTCCAGCAATGCCATTAGCAAGCATAATGCCAAGAACTCCTCCTGAGTGGCATGAGTGGTTTTGGGGAAGCTTAGATAATTTCAAACAATGCAAATTCTTCAAACAAATACCGTTGGCAGCCATGAAAGTCTCAGGCAAAGCTCAAAATGTGTTCCCAGGCAAATAGCTTTATCCCACATTGGCTGGGAAGTGGTATTTTAAAATGTTTATATGCAAGAACACACAATAGTAATATGTCTAAGCCATAAAGGCTTTTGACACAAGGTGCCCATGGGTGCCCAAGGCAGGCCCACGTGCGAGCATGCTTCCCGAGGCGATGGAGGAGTTGACTGGACGAAGACCAAGTGGACCCCATGCAGGCACGCTTCTCGAGGTAAATGTGCAAAATTTTGCAGACGAAGGCCGGGTTAACGAGCGAGCAAGTTCGAGAGAGATCAACGGCGCACGCTATTTCGCGAAGGAAGATGCACGTAGTTTAAACCCCGCGAAATAGCGAGAGTGAACGACAGTCGTCCATGTGGCACACAAGTGGCGGGTATAGTCAGTGGTCCAGTAGGCGGGTCCTGGTGAGGTGGCACCCAGTGGCAATGATGTGGCATACAAGCAAGCACCCAGTGGCAATGATGTGGCCGACAAGTGGCAAAAGATGAGGTGTCATCCCAGGTGGCGCCCAGTAGACCCCATCAGCCAATCAAACCCCACCACGTGGCAAGGCGTCAGAGCACAAATGGAGGCAAAAATTTAAATTTAAAATTGTTTATTATATAGTTTAGACTATATTAATAAATGAAAAATTTAAATGTTTGAGCACATTGAGGAATTAATTCGTTCAGGACTCAATTTTTGGCCAAGGTATAAAGTGTTATATATTTTCGGAAAGATCTCAGAGCGAGGAATCCGATTATGAAGTTAATTTGAAAAAATGTGGGATATTTTAGAAGAAGTTTCCATGGGAACAAAATTCAGTTAGAGAGGAGAGACACTTGGTAATTTTTAGTTGTGGATTTGTTTTTCTTCCCTCCTCTTTTTATTCCCCATTCTTCTCAGTTGTAAGGGTTCCAGAACTCTGTGAGGAAGTGCTCCAGTTTTCATGGCTTCCATTTTCTAAAATTCTTGACCCAAACTTGTAAAGTTCTATGGATCTACTCAGGGTATAGAGGCTACATTGCAGGATGACAAATTGTTTTCTAGTTGCAGGTTTTACTTGTGTCAGGCATGAGTAAATTTCCCATAATATTGTCTCTGTGATATGTTTTTTCATTATTATGAATTCAATCCTCAAGGAGGATGAAATTTGTCATCTCAAGGAGATTGTGTGACTGTTTGTAGGTATCCTTCAAGGAAGGTTTTAAATTCTATAGTCAGTCATAAATGATGAAATGTATTTCCAGATCTGATAAATTTATGAATGAATCAAATAGTGCATTAATATCAGGTATTGGTACATGAATATCTTGTTTAAGGAAAACAAATTTGCATCTATGATTCATATTTGTAGTTCTGTCTGTGACTCTGTTGCCCAATGAACAAGGCACTGGTCTTGCAAGTTTTGGGGATGGTTTTAGATCAACATTTTAAAAGACAAATCTATTTCCCTTTATGTTTAGGGGAGTGTTCTTCTCATTCCAAGCTCTGTTTCATCCTATTATTTGTACAGATCTAGCCAATCTGTAATGTTCCCTAACCTGTTGAGCTTGTGAAATGATCTATCTGCTTAATGTTGATGCAGTTATGTGTCTGTAATTGTTGTATTTAGTGCATCAAAAGGGTGTCCCCCCCTAGGTCTAGCAGAACCTGAAGTGCAGGAGGATCATTAGGGTCCTATGTTATGTTGTCCAAGCCCTGATGTGTTTTGTAGACTGAAATTGGCCATTTCATAGAAAGATTTGCAGGTGCTCTTGGGTTATCACTTTTGGTGAACAACAGGATGAAGATGTTATAATGAAATTATTTGTTCAGTCCTTGGTAGATGATGCAAGAGATTGGTACAGAGGTCTCCCAGTTAATAGCATTGGGTCTTGGGAGGACTTTAAAAATTGTTTTCAAGAACAATACGGTGACAAAACAAATGTGAGCTTCATGCTCAATGAGTTTAATAACATTAGAAAACCTAATAATGAAATGGTCACCAATTTCAATGCTATATTTCAGAAAGCCATGCATAGATTGTATCGGGTGATGAGGTTAGATGATAACATGTGTTTGAACACCTATTATAATGCATTTGATTCTAAAATGGCTTATATCTTAAGGGATAAAAATCCACATAGACTGAGAGATGCATTTAGAATTTCTATTAATGTGGAGAGGAATAGGAAAGAATCTGGAAAGTTAGGAAGGAGAACTGATGGTAGGCTATGGCATGAAACAAAACAACAACCCAATAAAGTTTCTAAGGAAGAAGACAAGATAGAAAAGTTGGTTACTACTATGAAGGATCTATCTGCCAAGGTAAATAAAAATGATAAGCCTCATTATAATTGGCAAGATAGACCCCCTAGGCTGCATGATATGCCCTATAATACCAACTAGAAAGATGGCAAGCCGCAGAATGAGAAGGCTAAAAATGCTCAGAGTCAGGATACCCCAGATCCCTTAAAAGGGAAAAATGTGCATAATATAGAAAACACTCCTTGGTGTATTGCTTGCGATGGGCCACATTCTCCTCATCAGTGTACAGTAGCTCAAGCCCTTGAAGAATCCATGAGACAAGAAGTTGAGCTTGACATTAACATGTTTGAGACCATTGTAGAAAGTGATGAGGAATCTGTACAAAGTGAATTTAGTGATGTGTTGGATAGTGAAAGGTCTTTTCAAGGACAACTAACACTGGATTGGCATCCTAATTTGAATGTGGTAACTATTGAAGATGAAGAAGTTCATCCCAGAAGGCCTAGTGAGGAAGAAGTAAAAAATCTCACTAAAGCTACTATAGCTAAAGCAAAGCATAATTACAACTTAAGGAGCACCAAGAAGGACACTGATCAAGGAGAGCCCGGTTCTATGTTTATAAAAGAGGTTTTTTAGAAAAAAGCTACAAGTAGTGCTACTTCCCCTCGAATTGGTCAAGAAAAGAAAGAGAAAACTAAAGATGTACCCAAGAGTGTAGATGATAAAAGTACCATTGATATACAAGGAGCTGCCACAACAAAAAAGGCGAGTCAGCCTAAGGCAGAAAGAATTAAAACTAATGTTGAGTTGAGCGAAAATTCCACATTTGATATGGCTCAGGCTCTTACACTGATGAAAGTTACTGTTCCATTAATAGAATTACTGAAAATAAAAGAACATAGGGATGCTACCTTGTCTTTATTTTCTAGTATATCTAATCGTGACACAGTCCTACCCATCAGTTCAGTTAAAAATGGAAAGGATCAGGAGTTCCAAACCCCAGAGGTTTATGTTGGAACCACTATTACTAAAGAGCCTTCATAGGTAGATCCTTTTTATGTTACTTTGTTCGTCAATAACCGGCTAATAAAAAACTATATGATAGACTCAGGAGCAGCTACTAATGTAATGTCTTATGGTGTTATGAAAGAACTAGGACTGTTAGTAACTATCATATATGGAAAATGCTATGCTATGGATAACAAAGAAGTACCTATGATAGGTACAATGAGAGATGTTGAAGTGAAGATAGTAGCATTTCCCAAGGCAACTTACAAAATGGATGTTATTGTTATTGACACTAAGCCCGATTATGGCATGTTGTTATCTAGGCAGTGGGCAGTAGCAGTAGGAGGAAATGTCTAATTAGATCTATCTTAGGACACCATCCCAATCAATGGGAATTAGGTCAAGTTGTACAGAGAACCACATGCTCCTAGAGTAATTGAAAACGTGGATCCTAACATGCTTAATTGTATGATAGATGTTGATCTTGATAATTTTAGAGTGCAACCAATTTTATCCCAGTTGAAGAATACTGACTCCATTGTGATTGAATTAGAATCACATCAACATGGTTTATGGCAGATGTATTTTGATGGAGCTTGCTCCAAAGAAGGGTCTGGAGCAGGAGTCCTTTTTGTATACCCATCAGGTATAACTTTTAAATAATCTTTTCTATTAGCCTTTCAGTGCACAAACAATATTGTAGAATATGAAGCTCTATTATTGGGGATTGAAGTTGTAAAGAGGCATGGGATACAACTGTTGAAAGTTTTAGGAGATTCAGAATTGATTGTCTCCTAGGTAAGATCCAAATATGCATCCAAAAATGATAGGTTACAGAGATATAAACATGCAGTTTGGGATGTCATTGAGTATTTTAGTGCATTTTCTATTAATTGGATAGAGAGATCAAAGAATATCATGCCAGACTTTTTAGCTAATGTTGCACTGAAAAATGATGATGCAACACTAACTGACATATCCACTGTGGAAATAAAATCTAAGCCTGCCATCCCTGATAATGTGTATAATTGGCAATTTTTTGCTGATGATGAAGATATTCTTAGGTTCATTCAATGAGTTGATGATTATAATGGATAGAAGATTGATTGAAATGCATTGATGGAAGTGTTTGACAACAAGGAAACAGTGTTTAGAAATGACTTGGTCTAGTTGGAAACAAATGAGATACCTAAAGGGTTGGTAGAGCTAGAGAGTATGTTCAGCTACAATGACAGTCACCTGCATCAGTAGTCTACCACCAAGTTAGAAGAATTGGAGGAGGTGAACCTGGGGATTGTATCATCCCCTAAGTTAGTATACATTGGGAAGAAATTACCCCCTCATGTCAGAACTAATCTTATTAATTTATTGAAGAGATATAAACATGTTTTTGCTTGGTCTTATGAAGACCTAAAGGCATATAGACAATACTTGTTTCAGCATGAAGTCCCTTTACTTCTAGTTGCTAAGCTTTTTAGACAAAAGCAGAGACCTATTAACCCCCTATTAGAAACCAAGATGCAACAAGAATTGACTAAGTTAAGAGAAGGGGGGATTATCAAACCTATAAGACATTCTTCATGGGTCTCCAATTTGGTCCCAGTAAGAAAGAAAAATGGGGATATAAGATTGTGTGTGGATTTTAGAAATTTAAATGTTGCTTCTTTAAAAGATAATTACTCTTCCCCCAATATGGAAGCCATGCTGCAGAGAGTAACTAGTTGTGATATTTTGTCTATGATGGATGGTTTTTCAGGATACAATCAAGTGTTGGTGAAGGAATCTGAACAATTCAAAACTGCCTTCACAACTCCATGGGGAACATATGTCTATGTAAGAATGCCATTTGGATTAAAAAATGTTGGAGCTACATTTCAGAGACCTATGGATGTAGCCTTTAAAGAATTCATCAACAACATCATGGTGGTTTATCAAGATGATTTAACTTGTTTCTCTAAAAAGACCGATGATCACTATGGACATTTGGAAAAGGTGTTCAATAAGGCTTTGGAATATGGTGTGTCATTAAATCCCAAGAAGTGTCATTTTGGTGTCATTGAAGGAAAATTATTGGGGCATATTGTTTCCAAGGAAGGGGTAAGAATAGACCCTAAAAGAATTGAGGCAATAAACAATGTGCCTGCACCAAAAAATGTCAAAGGTATCCAATCTTTTTTGGGCAAGATTAATTTTGTTAGAAGATTCATTGCAAATTTTGTAGAGATAGTGAAGCCCATTGTAAAATTTCTTAAGAAGGATACAACATTTTGCTGGGACCAAGAAGCATCAAGGGCATTTGATGAGATTAAAAAGGCCATTCAGGAAGCACCAGTGCTGAAATCTCCTGATTATAGTAAGCCCTTTTCTCTGTTCTCTTTTGCTTCATAACATACAGTAGCTGCAGTTTTGTTACAAAAAGATAATGAGGGATATGAACATCCCATAGCTTTCTATAGCAAGTCTTTGCAAGTAGCAGAATTAAGGTATGAAACCATGGAAAAACAGGCTTATGATTTAGTTAAAGTTGTTAAGGCTTTCAGGCCATACCTTGTGAATGCAAAAGTCACTGCTTATGTCCCACATGCTGCAGTTAAGGATATTTTGTCCCAATCTGAGGTTACAGGAAGAAGGTGTAGATGGATTAATAGAATCCAAGAATTTGACTTGGAAATAGAGATCACCAAATTGGTGAGAGGCTTAGGTCTAGCCAAGCTTATGACTGAATCTAATATTCTAAATGTTGAGATAAATAATGTTGAAATCAAAAGTATTTCAGTCACTATTATTGAAAAGCAACCTTGGTACTCAGAGATAGTGCATTTCTTAAGGGATGCAACATTTGCAGAAGGGATGACACACAATCAAAGAAGAACCCTAAAATTGAAGTCTCAGAAATATGTTCTCATTCAAGGGGACTTGTTTTGGAGAAATAGAGATGGAGGGTTACTGATGTATTTAGATGAATTCCAGGGAAAGAGAATGTTGATTGAAATGTATGATAGAATATGCGGAGGTCATTACTCTACTAAGACAACAAATGGAAAAATAGTCCAAGCTGGGTATTATTGGCCTACCATATTCAAGGATACTCATGAATATGTCAGGAGATGTGACCCATGCTAAAGGTTTTCATCCAAGCTAAAATATGAAGGAGCTCTGCCCTTGAATCTAGTTACACTGGAAGCCCCTTTTGTCCAATGGGGGATAGACTTTATTGTAGAGATTGTTGAAAAATCAGGAAGAGGTCACAGGTGGATCATAGTAGCCACTGATTATTTTACTAAATGGATTGAAGCCATACCCACCAAAAGAGCTACAAGTAAAATTGTCATTGACTTGTTAATGGATAATGTTATAACTAGATTTGGAGTTCCTGTGAAATTAGTAATGGACAATGCTATGAGTTTTAGGTCAAAAGAGTTTGTCAATTTTTGTACTAGTCATGGGATACTCATGTCTTACTCTTAACCCTATCATCCTCAAGAGAATGGACAAGTAGAATCCAGTAATAAAAGCCTCTTGAACATTATCAAGAAAATCTTGGAAGAAAACAAGAGGTCATGGGATCAAAAGTTGAGACTAGCTTTGTGGGCAGACAGAATCACTGTTAAGAAATCCATTGGAATGTCACCATTTGAATTGGCATATGGTACACAGGCCAGAGTGCCTATAAACAATCTTCTTCCAATGTATAAGTTCTTGCAAGCTGAAGACATGGAAATGTTAGAGCCTATGGAGGACTGAATGATCTAGATGGTCGAAGTGGAAGAAATCAAGTCGTTAAACCATAAGAGGAACTTGAAGATCCAATTGCATTCTAAGTACCTTTTTGATAAAAGGACATCATTGAGGAAGTTTCAAATCGGTGATGTTGTTCTTCAGTGGAATGCAAGAGGACAGGACAAAGGAAAGCATAAGAAATTTGAATCATTATGGATTGGCCCTTTTGTGGTCTATGATTTAAATGGAAAGGATTCTTATTTTTTGAAGAATATTAATGATGAAGTACAGGAATTTCCAGAGCATGGACAATTCCTGAAGCATTATTTCTCTTAAAAGTCCATGCACAGTAGGTCCTTGTTTGTATATATGTAGGTTTTCTTTTGTTGTTGTGTTTGGGCTTGTGTTTTGGTCTGTTTCTCTAGAGTTTCTTGAGTTTCTTGTGTTGATCTTGTGATCAACCATCCCTAGTCAGAGCCGATGTTATCACTGTTTAAGAAATGGGTTCTCTTTTCCCATGATTGTCTAAGTTTTGGAAATTTTGAGTCAGGTATGCTATTAGTTGCTTCAAATTTGTTCTAGGTATTTAAGGGTTAAGGGTTTAGTTTTTAATTGCTCAAATGTCTGATAAAAAACCCTCTGGGTTCTATTTCTACATTACTTTATTCACTTAAGTAATGGGTCTTTAAGTCATGTAAAGTGTCCCCCCTTGTTACTTGCCTAGGTAGTTGTTAAATAATTGTAAAAATTTACACCTATCTCTTATGCCTTTTCCTAAATGTTGTCGGGTCTTGTAAGTATTGCACAACTCTTTGATAAATCTATGACTTTCGTTGTTTCATTAGGTGAAGTTTTTGGTGTGTTAAGCTATGCAAAATAGAGAAAGGCAAAAGTAGGCTTGACCACGTGCATTGGAAGCCAGCTTAACGAGACTCCATCTCATTTTGAATCCAATGGCTCGCATTGATTTGCAGCCAAAATAAGCAAGTTACCTTTTGCAAAGTGGCAAAAAGGTTTGGTGGGACCCAGTGGTGAAGACTTCTCCTTTGTCTAAAAGGTGGTCAGTTTTGAAAAAGATCAATGACCCGCATTGATTCACGACCAAGAGATGCTTGTAGTTTACTCTTCGTGAAATGGCAAAAGGTTGATGGGCCTGGGCAAGGAGGTTTATAAGAGGCATAACAGATGCGCAAGTCCCCGAGATCTAATGGCCAGTGCAGTTTCACAAGATGAAGATGCTCGGAAAATAGCTTTCGCAAAGTGGCAAAAATAACATGGCATTCCAAGTGAGCAGTCTTGCTATTTTAAATGGCAAGTAAGAAAGTGATATGTGGCCAAAAATCAAAGTGTTCAATGAATTAAATTTGAGGATTAAGGGTTGATGGGCCCACAAGACAGGCAAGGCATGAAGTTAAAAGCCAATCAACTATGTTTTGATCCGAAGATTCTCATGGCTTCGTGGCTACAAACCAGCCAGAGATTAATGTTCACAAAGTAGAGAAAGATACATGGAAGTCACATGAGGGCATGACGTGGCATGATAGTTGTTGCTTTTTGTGGGGCTCGATGATGATGTGTTGAGTGACATGTGGTTTTAAAAGGTGATTGAGGGCCCGCCTATGTGTAACCAACGGTTATGTGGGAATAGTGAAGTAAGACACATGGCTGACTTAGAACTGAACCCGAAGGAGCTTCCAGGGCTAATGGCCAAGTGCCACATGGCATTTGTTAACCGGTGAACAAGTGGGGTAAGTAATACCTAGATAAAGGGCCCACCTAAAAGGCATTCATCTCAAGACTGATCCAATGCTTCTCATTGTTTCATGACCCAAAGATGAAAGCGGATTATCCTCTGTGAAATAGCAAAAACCGTTAGCTATTAAGATGAGGCGCGGTTAGTTAAAAAGGTTAATGATCTCGGTCAGAGTTAAAGGCCGAGTGATTAGAGTTCCATCTAATGCTTGGTGCGGCTTCATGAAAGGAAAATGCTCGAGGGTTAAGGCCCACAAAATGGCAAAAAGAAGGCAGGGCCCAACATTATGGTAAAGAGATAAAAATGGAGATAAAGACTGATCAAGTTCCATCCAATCAAGCGGCTAGCACAATTTCACTAGATGAACATGCTAGGGTGTTATGCTTTGCGAAATGGCAAAAGAGCGAAAAGAAAATACATAGGCATGTTATGACCCGTTGGAGCCAATTTTTGAATTCTTCCATAAATTGAATTCTGAAGGGATGACCAAAGCATGCGGTATCAATGTTGTAGTTAAGAGCCCGATTGCCATATATGGTCTCACATCAATTGAATGTAGGCATCATTTTGAAGAGCTGTTGAGAATAAGTGGGCGTAGAGCAGATTTCTTCAAGCCAAGAATAGGTTCTCTCATGATTTTTCTTAGCAATTACTTGACAGTTTGTTTGAATTGGGGTTTGTTCTATTTGGAATCACTATGGTTAGTAATTCAGTTACTTGCATAGCATTATTGAGATGGCACCTAAAAGGGAGTTCTCAGGGAAAACTAATTACCAAGAGAGGGCAATTTGTGATGATTTCCTGGAGCAATTAACCATGTCAACTAATGTGGCAGCTAAGGTTAAAGAGCTACTACAAAAAGATCCTCATTTAAGAATAGGAGGTGGATTATATGACAAAGGCAATTAGCTAAGAGACCCGCAGATAGGGTTGTCTAGGTTGGGTTTGTTTAAAGTTGGTTTTGGTATGAGACACTCCTCAGCCCCAATGAACATTATTTGGGAGTTGGATGTAGGCAAATTGGTATTTCCTGGAGTGTTCATGGATGTGGACCTTCTAACTCAGGTTGCACACAATTATGACCCAATTACAAAGAGTATTAGGGACATAAATGGAAAAACCCTCATTGAGATTAATGATAAGGAGTTTGGAAATGTATTTAGGCTTAGTGAAGTGTCCAACTATTTGGAACCCATTAATTTCTAATCATTGGCTCAGGTTTACAATGCACAGAGGAATCACGTTAGGAAGGGGCCTCTTAAAGAATTCTTTGTTAAGATAGGTGGATTAACAATTGTAGGACCTAATACTATGGAACCTTTCTCCTTAAATCTATTCACTCTAAGAGCCAAGGGATTATACTGGTCACTCTACCAAATTTTTGGAGAGGATGCTGAAGTAAACATGCCAACTCATTACATGCTAATGATTTCTCAAATTTTAAATCCTTCTCTAGTAGTGAAATTCGATAATGTACCCTATATCACTGATGTCATCCATGAAGATTTGATAGGTATTAAAAATGGAAAAGTGGATAGGCCTTTTGGATGGTACTTCCTCCTCATGCACCTATTTTTATATAAGGGTGGAGATTACTTTGCAAATGGAATGGATCTAGTAAAAGAAAAGGATGGAGACAAGATGCCAGTTCAGTTGTGGAGCATAGTGTTGTCATAGGACAGAGAATATGCTAGTTGCTTAAGGTTTCATAAGTGCTTTGCATCTAAGATCAGGACTCTTTTATGCTCAAAAATCCAAGAGCCCCTAAAGCTCTTTTAGAATTCCTTGGGCCAAAGGAATTTGCTGAGGATATAAAAGTTGTCCATAATTGGGGTGATATGTACTTGTATCCCATTTCCATAGTTTTTAGAGCGTATGGTTTCAGAGGTACTCCATTTTTGTTGCCCTACTAGGTCCCATTAAAAATAGGAATTACAGAAGTCCTCAGGCAAATTGGAAGTGTGCAAGAGGCAGAGCTAATAGGTAGTGGTAAAGGGACCATTTTCCCTACAATAACTATAGCACATCAATTTGTGATAACTAAAGGAGGTTGGAAGTGTTTTGAAGATTTCCTTCAACCCTACCACTTATCAACAATAGTATCAAGGTGTGCTGACCCTAAAGATTTCTTCAACAACATGTTCAAGAAAAGGCCAGTATGCAGAGGTAGACCTCACAAATTTCAATTCCCTGAGGACCTAACCAAGAATGAGTTTGATTTGGATGAGCAAGAGTTGAGGAAAGAGAAATGGATGGCCTACAAGAAGGCCTTAGATTTTGTGCACCAATTTGACACTAGATATGATCCTTTGTCCAGTTTCCACCCCTTTGAATAAAAGGCAAAATTATTAATTCTTTGTTTTGAATATGTGATGCAGACATTGAAAGAAAAAAGGGAGGCTATGATTAAAAATAATCCTGAGAAGGCCAAACTAGTTTTAACTAGGTCTAGATCTGTGAAAACAATCCCTCCAGGGGATTATGTGTTACATAAAAGGTCCAAATACAGTGTGTTAGTACCAACAATAGGGGATCCTTCAATTTCAAAAGGTAAGAGAAAAATACAAGAAATCATTGATATTTAGGAGAGCCCAAAGAAGCAAAGGGTGAGAAAGGAAGGGCAATCTATTGATCCCTTGTATTCACCATCTCAATCCCCTATTCATATAGGAGATGAACAAGTAGCAACTGAAAAACTGCTACAATTAGGCAGCCTTGGGGAGATAGCCTACACCTATGATGAAGTAGAAGAGGGAATGCCAGAAGAGCCCCTTAATGTTGAAATGAATATAACTATTGAAGAGTTCAAAGGCCAGGAGTTGGATCCTGATGTTAAACAAGCCAGTGAAGATTTCTTGGTTGATAGAAACTTTGTCACATCGGGATCTTTCATGCAATTCATGTGGAAGTAGAATATTGATCATTTCAATGCTAGATGTGAGAAGAGGAAGAGTGAGCAGCCCCACAAGGATCCGGCTGTGGTAGAGGAAGAAATAAAGAAAGAAATGATTATTGAGTTCAAGACCATCACTCCTCAACAAGGAAGAGACATGGTAGCGAAGGCTGGTGTACTTATTCTCCCTGAATGGGACATAGCAGATGCCTTGGTTTTAGAGGTAGTAAGGAAAGAGACTAAGCCCATGGAAGGAGTCACCTTTAGCAAGGATGATGCTACTTTGGTCATGTGGTCCTTGAAAATAGATGAGAATAAAAAGAAAAGGGATACTCTAGGGTCAAGTTACCTTGGAGGTATGATAGTGAAAATAGTACAAAGCATTGGGGTGGTGGAAGCTACTAGCACTATTCTGGAGACTGCAAAGTTTAGTGTTGTAGTAGCAGAAAGAGAGGCAAAGGAAAAAGAAAATCTCCAAGCTAACTTGGAGATAGTTTTAAAAGCTTATAACAATACCAAGGAGGAGGTAAGGGGTAAAGATAGCATCATTACCAAGCAACAAAGCCAGTTGGTAGGACAATAGCATCAAGTTGAGTCCTCAACATTGATGATCTCCTCTTCTCTTGCAAGGCCTCCACATACCAGCCCCATTATTGAATTCCCACCATCTCTAGCACCTTCTGGTTCGCAGTTGATTGAGATCACTCCCTATGAATTGGAAAGCAAAAATAGGCTCAGGCCCTGTATGCAAAGAAATATGAAGAGAGAGTAAGGGCTACAATTTTGAGTTTTGCTGACACCATAGGGTCCTCACTAATGTACAACAACATGAGTAAGATTTTGGAGATGTGGAATGAGCTAAATGAAGACAAGGCTGTTCTTATCCCTATTTTTGACAAGTGGAAACCCAAAGAGTAGGATATATAACTTATTTGTGTATCCTATGATGAGGCAGGCGATGACCCCATTATTAAATCTACTTATGATATGACAAAGGATTTAGTAAAGTTAGTAGAAGGAGTAGATAATGTAGATAGAAAGATCAACTTGTACAAGAAAGAGTACACTGATCAAGTTTTTGAAATACTCCTAGGGGGTTTTTCCAGTCCAACTCAATTAAAGGACAAACAAAGATGGCTTAAGGAATTAGAAGCCAAATTTTATTTAAGAATAAAAGGAATTATTAATTCAGAGGATGCCTCCATATTTATCAAAACAATTGAGGAGATTGAGAAAATCAAATCTCATTATGGTTTTCTAAATTCAGAGGTTAACAAAATGAGGAATTCTTGGAAAAGATTAACCAAGACAAAGGGAAAAGTGATTAACTTCTCGTGGCTTGCCGATGATGTATACCAGGAGTGGACAAGAAAATATGCAGTACTTGATGTAGAGAAGTTAGAAGAAGTTGCAACAGAACAACAAGTAGAAGAAGCCACAGATGTTGAAAAAGACTTGTAACCACATTTGGAAAAGGTTTTGTAACTACTTCTTGAGAGAAGTAATGATTGTAACAATTTCCCTAGGGAAGTCCGAAGATATGTATGCATCCATGTTATTATAAATGGATACCAATACTAGTAAAAAAAGGATCACAAGAAATTGTAAGGAAATGCTACAAAAATTTATCTGAGCTTTTTTCTAAGTCTTAATAGAGAACATTCAAATGTTTTTGTAATACTTTATGAAATAATATCAATACACAGACCATCAGTTTTGAGTTTAGACTTTGTGTTGTCTTCAAGTATGTTTGCAAATATTTACTATTTCATTCTAAGTAATCTAGGGTTATTCCTTTTGAATATGGGTTGCAAGGCGACTTCAAGTAGATGTGCTTCTTAGCTTTTCTCTTTAGGAGGGGAATTAAATATGCGGGAATTATTTCTATCAGTAAATTCTTTGTGGCATACTTTGAATTTGATAAATGCAGTTTAGTTTGGTACGAGTAAAATTCTTACGTATGTCAGGCATATGTGGGGATCTGTAGAAGCCGAGCTGATAGGATGTGTGGAGATATTTGATTGTGGGAGTATTGTTTAAACTTAGATGACTTTGTGGCCTTGAGAAGGCACTGGTATCGATTGCTATTGTCTTTTTACACATCTTGTAGGTCAATACTGAACATGAGTACAAGTTTTATTTCTTTATTTCAGTTGGTTTTAAGGTGATAAGATGCACTAGTTTTCGGACTAGTTCACTGTGGATTTGTCTTTTAAAAGTGTGAACTCAGTTCACAAAAGGTATACCCACCTGAACTTTGGACAAGTTTGAAGTGTAGAAGGTTAATCAAACCTTGTCATATGTTGTTCTGGAATTTCCTTCTCCTTGTCTTCTCTCTCACACATAGAGTTATTCTTTTATTATAGGAAGTTTGAAGGGGAATCATATTTTGAGAACAACAATTATGCAGACCTAATATGCAAATTTTAGTTGAAGGGTTTATGTATGCAACAGAGCTAAAACCGGTACTGGATCTGGCATAGCAGATGCTATTTTGGAGTAGTACAAGACATTGGATTTGTTTAATCCATTTTGTAAGTCAGTGTGACTTCTTATTTTGTATTTGAGCAGTGAGCTCTAGGTACTTGGCCTTCCTACATGTGTAGGCCCCTATTGTAAGAGTAATATTCACTTATTGGCCAGTAAGCAAATATTGTGGGTCACAAATCCCACCAAGGTTTTTCCCACACCGGGTTTCCTCATTAAACTACTTTGTTATGGTGTGATTTTCATGTGGTTGTTGTTATCTTTGTTTACTACATTATTTTTGGTTTACCAGTATACATTATTGATATATTTTACATGTTTTAAATCAAGTAAATTCTATAACCGGTTAGATACTGATTCACCCCCCCTCTCAGTATCTTTGGGAATCCTAACAAATAATGTAATAATCATTTGTGTAGAGTATTTGGTCAATCATAGGTGATCAAGTTAAGTTTATGTAAGAGGTTTTAGACCTCCGGTATTGAGCTTAACCAGAACATTAATCTGGCATGTTTGATACTGTCACTGAAAATTCTTCTCTCTAGATTGTAGTCCAAATATCTTGAGGTGGTTGACACCTCTATAGTCAGTGAGACTCCATTGTGATGAGCAGCGTGCTTTAGGCAGTGTGTCTTCCTCCATGTGCAAGCCCCTATTTTAATCATATACTTACTGCAAAAGTATCATCTGGCTGTGGGTAGGGTTTCCCACCATGGTTTTTCCTCATTGAGGTTTTCCACATACAAATTATGTTGTTATGTGTTATTGTTGCATGTTATTGATTCTCTGGTTTTCAATTATGCTTTAATTCTTAATCAAGTTATACTGATATAAGGTTTTAAGTGCTTTAATTCACATAATTTCTTAACAACTGATTCACCCCCTCCCCCTCTCAATTGTTCGCTGGTTATCAAAACAATTGGTATTAGAGACTGGTCCTCTTTTTGCAGAAGCTTAACTACTTGAGGAAGATCCTATGGAAACTAATAGTTCCACTCTTGTTTTCTAGAAGGACAACCCTAGGCTTGATGGAACAAACTATGGAGTATGAAATATGTAGACGGAGACTCATTTAAGATGCATTGGAAAAGAAATTTGGGAAATAACTCAGAATGGTTATACTGCTCATGATCTGGCATCTGGAAATCGTGCACCGATCGACTTGGATAATAACATTGAGAATGACTACAGAGCTAGAGAAGCCCTCTTAAGCTCCTTATGAGATCAGCAAATCATGAGACTATCAGACAAATCATTGGAAAAAGCTATATGGGACAAGTTGGAGACTCTAAATGAAGGTGATCCTACTATGTGTGTGAAAAGTGGACCTGTATCTATATCTGCAATACACAACACTTCAATTAAGTCATTAGATGCATGTTTAGTAAATTAATCAACAATGAACAATAAACCATCACAAAGCGACCTATTGCTTTCTAGTAGATGTGAGTTTAGTCTTGATCTCATATTTTTATATGCAATGCCAGTGACTAGACAACACCTAAACGAAGAATTTAATCTATATGAGTACGAAATTGAGCTAAATGGATGCAATATTAAGCTAGATATGCATGATTAATGAATATTAGGCTAACATGATTAAGATATGAATGAATATTTAAGCTAAATGATTTAAAAAATATGCAGTAACTAATATGAAAATATTCTCAATATAAAATCTTAGTGAACCTAGAGTAAAAACAACATTATAACAATATATTCTCCAGGATCCTTGATTAGGAGATGAGAGCCCGAATTTATAGAAAATTTAGAAAGAAACCAACAATTGAGATCAAATGATGATGAGCGGTCAAGATTTTCCAATAAGAAGCACACAATCCAGGTGAATTGATGTGATTGGCTTCTTTTCTCAATTTTAAAGGAAATTGAACTAAAATAAGAAAAAATCAGAAAAAACTGATTTATTCTCTAATTTATTCAATTTTGAGCTTTAATTGTTTTAATTGCTTTCCTTAGATTTTTTTTCAATATTTTAATTTATTTTTCAAGATTATCTCTATTTGATTTTTTTTCTCAATTTTTTAATTCTTTTTTCCAATTAATTCCCTTTTTTATGATTTAATGGCAAATTGATTTATTTAATTAAATATACTAAGATATTTAATAAAATAAATAGGACAATTGTGTAAAAATGATTTACTTGAAATGATCAATTAATTAAATAATTATTTAATTAATTCAGGGTGATTAATTTTCCATGTGACATTTAATGATTTAAGAAATTAATTGTGTGCTCAAGATTAATTTTAATTGTCGTTGGTTAGGACCTTGGTGATGAAACTGAGATTAGGGGGCCTATGGTTTAGATGACCATTTTTAGGGTATTACATTTGCCCCTCTTTGAATTAATGTGTGAGCAGCACATTGATTCAAAGAATAGTTGATGTCATATAGAAATCAGTTTTGAACTTGATGGATCACAAACTGATGAAGAGCTAGATTTTCAGCTTGATTTGAAGCGATGAAACTGAATAGAGTTGATTAAAGCAATACCAATCCTAAACTTGATTGAACAAGAATTGACAAAGAGTGAGATACCATTCTTGAACTTGATGGATCAAGAAACAAGCATCAATCTAGGACTTGCTTGAACTAGATTGAGCGAGAGACGCAACCAATTTTGAACTTGATTGAACAAGAACTGACTGAGCAAAGTGATAAAACCAATTCCAAACTTGATTGAACAAGAACCAATTAGAAAGAGATAATTCCTAGCTTGATTTTGATGTGATTGAAAATTGAACATCGATTATGAAGATTGATTCGAATAAGGACAAAGATTGATATGCCCCTAGAGATTGCTTTCTTTGACATCGAAGAATCTCAACTTGGTACAATGTGATTTAGTTAATATGCCCCTAGTAATGAGGTTTAATTAATTTGAAAAGATTTTTGCTCAGCTTTTGAATGATGATAATTGAAAAGATGTTAAGAGTATGCCCCCTTAGGAGAGAAATAGAAAGATAGCGAGGGTTTAACGATTTTAGGCAATTTTCAGTGATGATAATTATTTGTGTATGAAGATTGATGTTGAAGAAGTAAAATCAGAGTTGATTTAAGAATGAAATTGAGATTTAGAATTGAATTGAGCGCAAAATGATTTGAAAATTGACTTGAGGATGAAAGTGCTAAGTGGTCAACATCATGAAATTTTGACTAGAGAAGTGACATCATATTTCGATTTTGATCTCAAAAATGGACTTAGGACAATCAATTTAGCTTAGGATACAAGTTTTACATCCATCAGAGAAAGTTGAAAAATTAGGGTTTAGGCTATATAAGGGGTTCATGTGTCATTTTCAATTCATTTGCACCTCTCAAAGTTTGAAATTTGAAAAACCCTCTACGAAGAAAAATGGCTATTCTGATCTAGGAGCATCGATTTGAGTGCCACAGATGACATAATCGACCATGGAACTACGACCCAACGGTAAGTGATCAATCTTAAGCCTTTGCATTTCTTAAATTTTGAATTTTTTTTGCATTTTATTTTGGTTTGAAATCATTTGCATCATTTTGTCATGCGGGTTAACACTGTTTCTCATATGACAAACTGTGCATCTTTTGTTTTGTCATTTCCCATGACTCATACTAGATTATTCTTGGTTGCCCATTGTATTGTGCGATAAGTTATGTTTTGTCATATAGAGATGTTTAATTGTGTGGAGTGTAATTTTTACTTGTACGAGTTTCTGTGTGTCTGGGAAAACTCATATAAAAAATAGCAAGCATTTTGGAGGGTCTAAACATTAATTTTTGGTTTTGAATTTTGCATATTTAGATTCATGAGCATTTTTAGCATATTTTTACCGCAATTTTGATTACTTGCTGACAATTTTTATGTTTGATTTTGCAGATTCAGTTGTCAGATATCCTATTTTGGTGTGTATATCCATCGACAATGGGGCTGGTCTATGGGTTATAAGATGCAGAGAGCACATATTGATTTGTGTGGTTTTGGATACCTTCTTCAGATGCTTGATATCCATATGAATTATGAGATGTTGACTACATTAGTTGAGTGTTTTCATTTAGAGAATAACACCTTCCATCTACTAGTTAGAGAGATGACCAGTACAACAAAGGATGTATACAGGATTCTAAGGATTTCATTTGTTGGAGACAAGGTTGATTATGATTCTACTTAGCATCTAGGTTTTTTAGCATTGAGATGGATATTCCATGATGAGACTATTCTTGAGTGTGCCATCATGTGGGATGATTTGATGAGTAGATACAGTGAGTGGTATTCTCTGGCATGCATTTTAGCAGGTATTATCAGTTGTTTCGTTATGCCTGATAGAGGACATCAAGGTTTTCTTTGTGGTTTGGCCAAGTTACTTCAGAGGTTGTTAAATCATCCTAAGAGATTAGGGTGGGGATCATGTTTTCTTTCCCATATGTATCATGAGATGCATGAGATTGTGTATCAGGAGGGGAAGAGCATGGAAGTAGGTGTTCTAGTGCTATAGATATGGGCATGGGAGCATGCATCAGTATGCAGACCAATAGTAGATGATTCGAGAGAGGCACACCAACCTATTGTTTATTGTTATTGAGGTTATGTTACTCAGCCCCATCTGGGCAAGATAAACTATTGGAGGAGGTAGTTTGATGATCTGACTGTCGTAGTATGGAGACCGTATAGGGGTCTGGAGCTGCGAGATGATTGGAGAGCTTAGAGGAAGGAAATTTTTATGACATGACCTCTCATTGGCAGATTAGTGTCTATCATTGAGCGGTTTGTAGTATCGAAGGTGATGAGGCATTATGGGAGACAATAGGGTATCGGTAAGGGGTTGAAGGCCTGAAACCTCTTGGGGGCACATGAATGGGTGGAAAGACCATGAATTAGACCTGATATGACCTTGCTAAGGCCTTAGAAGGTGTTGAATAAGCATAGCCCTTATTAGCCATAGTAAGGGGTTTTGAGTCTCATAAGTAGGTGAGACCTTAGGAGCAACATAGCAACTCATTAGTAGGTGGATTGGGCAAGGTCAGGATATTCCTCAAGCAAAGGAAGTCCTAGAGACCCTAGGGTGTGAGGAGAACACCAGGTGATCCAAGGAAAGGATCCAAGAGCATAGACTAAGCTAGTCTATCCCAAGCACCAACCCATCAACAACCTATGCCCAGTATGGAGAGGATGAGAGATGAGGATGGGCCCTGAGACTATCATATGTGCTGAGCATGTAGGAGTTAGCAGGGTTACAATGACAGAGATGGGATTACTTAGAGGATGTAGCAGACATAGGGGTATTGCACCAGTATAAAGATTGGTTCCAAAGACATTCTTTTCATTGGTTTACAAATCCCAAAGAGCATGAACCTCTTATAAAGGAGGCTGAGGATGAGGTACCAACATAGGCATAAGTACTAGGTCAAGGACAAGGATGAGGGAAGGTATAGGGACAATGAGTAGAGGTACCTAGGCTAGCAAGAGGTCATCCCGGGGCTAGTAGTAGCAGAGTACCAGCTAGAGCTAGACAGCGATAAATGGGGGAGGGTAGATCTCTAGGAGTTGTTGGGTTGAGGTTAGCAGTGCGAGGGCAATAGAGGGTGGAGGTGAGGAGGAGAGAGCAGCTCCTAGGCAGGTTAGGTAGTGAAGGGATGAGAAAGGAGGTGGAGAGGAAGATGTTGGGAGAGAACAAGGGGTACCAGATGTAGTACAATCATTGAGGACTAGATTGACAGGTTTGCAGTCATACTTGACAATGGCGCAGGCGCAACTTACAAAGTAGGACCGATAGCTTGCAAAGGTTAGAGCAGAGCGTGATCGAAAACTTACTGAGGTTAGAGTAGAGTGTGATGCTATCCAATGAGAGGTGCTACATCAGATAAGTCAGGTAGTCTATTATGTCACCTCTTATAGTGTAGCGGTCCTAGTAGCACAACATGTTGTTTCATATTCTTAGTATATGACTCGATTTGAGGGAGCGAGGGCACCCAAATAGGACGTTGGTTAATAAGAACCATGTCCTCCACTTGGGAATGAGGGAGAGGTAAAGAGCTAGCTTTCTATATCTCCTATATATTTTTATATACCTATTTTTGTAGCCTATACAATTCTTGCTTTGATGAGACATTGTATATGACAATGGATTGTGATGATATATACGATCTCTTGACTTGATTTTATCATACTTGTGTTGATTGATTATGAGATGTCTTTCTATATTCTTTATTCTATATGTATGCATATATTTTTAGTATGGATGTATGTAATGTAGATGAATATGGATGTTCAGTTTTTTGGTCCATTTTTATATGAAAATGAATGATGAAAATGAGTAACAAGTAATGCAAATTTTTTTTTTTTTTTAATGCAATAATATGAATGCAAATAAGTATATGAAATATATGGATCTATATAAGATGTGCATGTATGAAGCTAACATCTCAATACACAATTACTCGATCGGAGAAATGATCATGAAAAATAGATCACTGAACTGAGAAATGACGAGTGCTTCAGACTATCATTCAAAAGATAAAGAGATCATTGTTATCATGCTTAAATCACTTGACATGCATAAAATTTAGAATGAATGCAACCTATACATAGTCACTAGATTTTGTATGCTTAATTTTCATCACTAAGTGTTTTACAAATACAACAGGAAAAATAGAGTTCATTTCTTTTCATATGTAATATTAATTATCTTGTCCGCAATGACCCTTTTTTTGTTCATATCCTTGGATAGATTACACATGCATCCAGACTGCACATTAAAGAAATTCCCTCAAAATAGACAAAGAAATTATTCTAACCTCCTTGTAGCATACAAATGAGCGAAGTCGAGGTATGTGTGGCGATTTCACCTTAATGTGAAGGCACTTATCATAGACACCCAACTGATTAGATGTTTTGAGATCATCGGAATCACTCCTACAAGAAGAAAAATAAAAAGTATTATGCCCTCAATCCTTTCTCCTCTTAGTCAAGATAGACTTCCTCAAGTTACTAAAAGGGAATAATAATCAAAAACCAACGTAAAAGACAACACACAAAGAAAATTTCAATCATATCTCAAACTATTTAGTGATTGTTTTCAGTTGTCTTGTTTTGCTTGTGTACTCAGTGATAAAAATCTTTGGTAGTTAGGAGATAGGTGACTGACTCAGAGTGGATGACCAGGTACCAGTGATAGAAAGATGACTTGGTTGATACTACTTAGGACATTTAAATTGATTAGTCAATTACCCTAAGACTAGGACATTGAACAGTTTCAAGCCATGAGGATTCCAAAAGAACTAGGATGTCCCAAAAGCGACTAGAAATTGTGTCCAAGCGAAAGCAAAGAAGTAGGAAAACGGGAATAAAAATAGGAAATGTCAAATTTGCATTTATAGATGGAGCGCTTGAGTACAAGAGGCACCTGTTTACCAGGTTTTCACCTGCTTGGCAAAGAATCTTGTTCTCTTTTTTTTTTTTTTTTTTTTCAGGACATTATGATATTTATGATTTTTGCAGGACATTTTAGTTGTGCAACTTGCTAGCGTAGAGAATTCTAAGTGAAGAATTTCTTCAAGTAGATGGTGTTCATTGGTTCACGGAGTTGTTCTTCTTTTGATGTTGAGAGTTGATAGACATCAGAGCCAAAGACTACAGTAATGATGTACAGACCCAACCAGTTGGGTTCAAAGTTCCCTTTCTTGTCTTGAAACTGTTGATTTTTAAGATTTTCTCTCAAAACAAGGTCACCAACCTGAAATTCTCTTTGTTGAACTTTCTTGTTATAACCTCTAGACATTCTCTTTTGATATTCTCTCAGATGATCAAATCCCACTTGTTGACGTTCATCCAGTAACTCAAGTTCTTGCAATCTAGATATTTTGTAGTCTTGATCAGTAACAAGACATTGCAAAGAAACTCTCAAAGGCTATATGTTCACCTCAATAGGTAAGATTGCTTCAGACCCATACACGAAAGAAAAAGGTGTAGCCCTAGTAGGTGTTTGGATACTTGTTCTATAAGCCCATTGTGTAGGATTGAGTTGCACATGCCAATCCTTTCCAGATTTATTTACAGTTCTATGTAAGATAGTCAACATATTTTTGTTAGATGCTTCAACTTGTCCATTACCTTGAGGGTAGTATATAGATGACCAATGCTGTTTGGTTTTGAATTTTTTACAGAGCTCTTCTAGATCTTTGTTTTTGAACTACCCTCCATTGTCAGTCACAATGGAAGAAGGTATCCCATACTTGCAAATGATATAGTTAAGGATGAACAGAGCTACTTGTTTACTAGTTGCTTTGATTAGTGGAACTTCTTCTAGCCACTTAATGAAATAATCAGTGGCAATTATAATAAACTTGTTTCCGTTAAATGATGCAGGATATATTTGGCCAATGAGATCAAACACCCATTGTTGAAAAGGCTAATGTGTAATGAAAGTTATGAGATCCCTTGCTGGAGTGTGTATGAGATTCCCATGTAGTTGATACTTCTCACAAGTTTTAGAAAATTTTATAGCATCTTTCTCCATATTTGGCCAGTAGTAGCCAACCCTTAGTAGTTTTCGAGCTAAAGTTAGACCATTTGAATGAGATCCACAAATACCTTCATGGACTTCAGATAATGTGTGTTCCGACTCTTCAATTTCTAGAGACCTAAGAAAAGTACTATCCAAACCTCACCTAAATAGATCATTAGTGATGATGACGTACCGTGAAGCATTTTGGATTAGCTTCCTTTTCTCATTACCGGTAAGATTAGTAGGGATAATTTGGTCACACAAGTAAGAGTAAATGTGGTTGTAGCGAGATGAGTCATGTCCAATAATATAACAGACCATTTGGGACTCAAGAGAATCATAGGTAGAATAATGTAGCTCTTCCACCAGGAATTCAAAGTGGAAGTTAGATTCTTGTAGCTATGGTATAGATGCCAAGGTAGCCATAGCATGTGTTGCTTTGTTTGATGATTTGGGGATCTGTTGAAATGATACGAAGGTAAAGTATTGCCTGAGATCATCAACCATTCTCTTATAAGGCATCAATTTTTCATCTCATGTCTGATATATATCATTGATTTGGTTGATTATTAGCTAAGAGTCTCTATAGATGTGTAATTCAACAACCTCCCATTTAATAGCTGGCTTGATCCCATTTACCAAAGCTTCATATTCTACAATGTTGTTTGTGAAAGGGAAGAGAGTCTTGTAAGTCTTTGGGATTGAATATTTTTGAGGAGTAATAAAAAATATTCCAACACCAAAACCATGTTGAGTGAAAGACCCATCAAAGAACATTTTCCATGATCATTAAGTAAGGTGCATGATGTATACATTTAGAAATTCTATGTGCAAAGGTTGATTGTCTTCAAGAAGACAATCAACAAGTTGATCTACAATGACCTATCCTTTTATGGATTTGCATTCTACATATTCAATATCAAATTCTGTAAGAACCATAACCCATTTAGCCAATCTTCCTATAAGTGTTTCTTTGCTGAGAAGGTATTTGAGTAGATAAATCTTAGCCACTAGCTTAATAGAATGTGCTAACATGTAGTGTCTTAATTTTTGTGATGCAAAGACTAATGCCAAACAATCTTTTTCTATGATAGTATAGTTTATCTCATAGGACACCAAGGTCATGCTAATATAATGTATAGCTCATTCTTTTTTATTTTCATCCTATTGTGCTAGAAGTGCCCTCAGTGGTGTATCTATAGCTGATATGTAAAGAATCAATGGTTTACCTTGAATTGGTGGCATCAATATAGGTGGATTAGAAAGATAGTCCTTGATTTATTTTAGATTTTGTTTACAATCTTCATCCCAGTTGTATTTGACTCCTTTTCATAATGTCTTTGTGAATGGTTGAGCCTTATCTGCTAACTAAGAAATATATCATCTTATTGATTGGAGGCATCCTTGTAAACTTCTCATTTGACTGATATTCTTTAGAGGTGGCATTTCCATGATAGCCTTAACTTTTTCTGGATCCACTTCAATTCCTTTTGCTGAAACAATATAGCATAGGATCTTACCAGATGTAAGTGTTGGGACTCATAAATTTTGAGGAATTTGAGAGGCCCATTTTGAAATTTTGCATCTGCACTTTCAAATGACCACCTAATGAATCAACCTGATAGGCCTATTTTGGGGCATGTAAAATGGAGCCAGATGATCATCAAGGGGTAAGGCTTTGGAACTTGTTGTACACCTTTCATTTGGCCTATATAGTGTTATACAACTTTCAGATTTTAGTGTAGAACAGTTTATCAAGTACCCATTTCAAGGGGTAAGTTGAAAGTTGTTCATAGGTTCAAATGCAGATTTTATCAAATGATCTACTTTGAGGCTTTGCATTTCATGACCAGTTGATTTTCATGTTAAGAGGAGTATACCCCTAAATTATATACATATAGGTGTGCCTCCATGCTGAATTTCAAGTCCCTATGAATCCATTTGCTCAGTTTGGTAAGCCCAATCCATTTGCAATTTGTGTTGTTTGCATAAGTTCCTATTTTAACAACTAGTTAGAGCACCACTTTACATGTGTAAAAGATGCTCAGATGAATGTCATGTTAGAATTTTTATGCCAGGGTACTGCTAGTATGAAAGACAAGATGTGTTTCCAATTTGAAGCTCCTACCAATCTGTTTGATCAGTTTTCCAAGATGATTTCTTGAGCCATTTTGTTTTGTTTTCTACACATTCGTTGTTACATCTATTAAAGTTGCCATTTTCATGAGCTTATATCTTACACCCAATTAGCCTTTTGTTCAAACTCAGCATTCCATTGTCTTCCTTGTACTTAAAAGTATCTATGCCCCAGATTTGGGGATCTACGGAGATCATTTGATATTATTAGTAAAGGCACTTTGAGGTCTTTGCACATTGATTTTATCAAGTTCAAATGCTAACAAAGACATTTAATCAACATCAACAATTAATATCTCATCACCTGGGATTCGTCATGAGGAGTGGTTTTGTAGGATGAAAGTTAACATATCAAAATACACACCTATTAGTTTGTGAAGTCCAGGAAGGTGTTCTGACTAGTTTTTGAAAAGCCTCTTTGGGTTTAAATGTGAAAATGTGACATGTGTCTGACAGTCGCAGATTGAGTTTTAGTAATCAGAAAACTGTGTCGATCAATTCCAGAGGTATATGAAGGGTTCCTTGAGGCATTTCAAGGGTCAGTGGAATGAAAACTAAAAAAAAATTTAGCCAGGCCCATTTTGGGGCCCAACCTGTCTTGTAGCTTCACTATGCCTTTTGAATCAAGGTTTAAATTGTTATTTTAAATCATATGTTTATATGACTTAAGTATAAAGGAGAAGCATGGAGATAATATTTTTCACAAACAAGAAGAGAATGTCTAGATTTCATTTAGTTGAAAAGGAATTATAAACTTTCAACAAATGCAATTGGCAGGCATAGAAGCTTCCAAGCAAATGGGATGGGCATATGAAATGCCAAATCCTCCCTATCGTGGCTTGGTATGGGTAAGTGTTTTAAAAATTTTAGTAAATGCCATTGGCAGGTGTAGAACCAACTCCATGACCCTTGCCAACATCCTCCCCTATTGCACATGGACTTTGAAGTGGAGTGTGGCGTGATGGTTAAAAGACTCAAAGAAACTTTTCAGCAAATATGTAGAGCAGGCTAAAGAAAGCTTCAAACAATTTCAATTGGTAGGTGTAAAGCTTAATTCCACAACCTTTACCAAATCCTCTCTACTGTGCAGATGGCATGGTAGATAGAAGGCAAAAAACCTTCCAAGAAAATGAAATTGGTGGGGCCTGCGCTGGTTGGAAAGGCGTTAAAACCTTTTAGCAAAGGCATGTTGGTAGGTGTTAAACCAAACTCCACGACTTTTGCTAGTCCTCCCTGCCATGAGTTGTGGTATGGGTAAAGGGCATTGAAACCTCAGGAAAATGCAATTAGTAGGTGTATTGCATGCATCCTCCCTATGTGGTATGTTGGAAAGACATTAGTATCTTCTAGGCCAATGCATGTGAAACAAAGGAACATTGGGTGATGGAAAGGCCAAAGAAAACTTTCGGCAAAATGCAATTACTAGGTTTAAAACCATATCCCACGACCTTTTCTAGTCCTCACTGTTGTAGTGCATGGTATAGGAAAGGCGTGTTTACCATTTTAAGTTTCAAGAAAATGCACTTGGCAGGTGTAAAGCCAGTATCCATGACCCTTGGCAACATCATTCCCTGCCTGCATGTGAAATAGAGGAAAAGGGCATTTATCCCATATTTCCCATGTCATAAATTCTTTCATGGTTTAAAAGTAAAGCCCCACACATATCAAATAACAAAATCTTTGTGGCTTTTGTGATGGAGTCGCTTGTTGAGGAAGCATGTAACTTGGTGGACCACATGCACATGCACGTAGATCAAGGTGCCTATATTTTATGACAAAAGGGCAAGTTAAAGGTCGAGCAAGTTGGAGTGGATCTGATGGTGGTCGTTGTACCACAATGAGAAATAGCTCAATAGTTACCCATCGTGACTCAGTGACAAAGAAGAGCCAAGGTCCGATGATGTTGAGGTGGTGGGACAGGTGGCACCTAGGTGGATCCGTGAGTGAACCAGAAGAAGACATGTTGTGGGGTGTAGAAGGGAAAAATCAAAGTTAAATGTATAGTTCTTATTATAGTGCAAAAAATAAAAAAATTTAAATGGTTGATCTACATGAGAGATTAATTCAGTGGAGAGGTATTTATTACCCAAATATGCAAGTGTTATTTGTTTCTGCAATTAGTTTCAACAAATATCAGATATTTTGAGAGCATTTTCTACGGGCATGATGCAAAGATTTTTTCATTTGGGGAAAGAGAAAACTTGGCAATTTGTGATGCAGATCTGATCTTTTCCCTCTTCTTCATATTCTCATTTCTTCTCATTTGGAAGGGTTCCAATTTTTTGGATAATTTCTCCAAAGGAGATTTCCAAGAGGGGTTCTAGTCTTATGTATTTAATTTTCTTGGTTGTAACTATTGATGTTCCCATTCTTCTATCATTGAATAGATACATTTAGCTAAAAATTCTCAGTTGCAGGTCACATATATGTAAGGCATATATACTTTTATGTTGGATTGTCTTCAGGCATTTTTCACTTTCAATAAATCCAGTGTTCAAGGGAGTTTGAATTTATCCTCTCCAATGGAGAGTATAATTCATGTTCTTAGGCATCTTTTATAGAAGGGATTTAAATTCTATGAGCAGAAATTATGAAACTGAATTAATGTTTGGATTTGTATGATCTTTTGATTTGAAGTTTAGAATGCATTAATACAGGGATATCTTTCAGTAAATCTGATGTGTAACTTGGATTTCATTTATGGCTATTTGTATTGACTCTATGCCCGGATTGAGGCACATATATATTACAACTAGAAGTTACTTGTAACATTTTAAAATAAAATCAGAATATCTTTTTCTTTCTATTCTTTAGTTGGTTCCACCTATCTCATGTTCCAATTTAGTTGAGATGTCAATGCAGATCTATCCCATCTGCGGTAACTTCCTTGTTGTTGAGCCTTTTGAGATTCATCTGCTTTTTGTTGATGATGTCTTGTATGTAATGGGTCTGATTCAATGCATCAAAGGTACACCCACCTAGGTTTTATAGAGCCTGGAGAGTAGAAGGATTTTGATCCTTGTTATGTTGTCCAAGTCTTGAAGTTCTTCACAGATTGAAATTGGCTATTTCATAGATAAATTGCAGGTGAACTTGGGTTACTCATTTTTTAGAATAGCAGTAACTCGAAATGCACATTTTCTTAGGATTTAATCTGATCTTGAGTTTTTCCATCCTGTCTATTATTGGACCCACTTCTGATAGATGTGTTGATCTTTTCATGGACATAACTAGAGTGTCATCGACATAATCCTCCATGTTTGCATCATGTCATGAAAAATTATCATTACGACTCTTTGATAAGTAGTACCTGCATTCTTTAAACCAAATGGCATTACATTCTAGTAGAAGGTTCCCCATGCACAGGTGAATGTCCTTTTCTCTTGATCCTTGAGTGAAATTTTGATCTTATTATATCTTGAAAAATCATCCATTAAAGAGTACATTTCATAGCCAATAGTCATGTCTACAATCATCGTTAGAATCAATGAAAGTCCCAAAGACACTGAGAGGGGGGGGGGGGGGTGAATCAATTTCTAACAGCTTGCCAGAATATTTAAACTTATTTAGAACTTTATATCCCAAAATAGTGTACCGAAAAATAAGAATAATAGAGACAACATAGAGAACACACCATTACACAAGATATTTAGCAAGGAAACCCGGTGTGGGAAAAAACTAGGTGGGATTTGTAACCCACAATATTTAGTCACTGGCCAATGAATAAATATTACTTACAACGAGGGGCTTGCACATGCAGGAAGGCTAGTAGCCTAGAGCTCACTACTCAATTATGAAACAAAAGTCTCGCTGACTTACAAATGGATTATAAAAATCCAATACAATGTACTACTTCAGATCAACATCAACTATGCCAAGTTCAGTACTAGTTTAAGCTCAGTCTATTACCAAAACCTTCATTGTCAACTATATCACCTTATACAAAAATCTCATCTATATCATATCTTTGTTATCTATTAAAATGACCTATAAGATCTCACACATGTATATGAGTCTTTTACAATATACCATGTTAGCTTTTACAAAAGATAATTACAATATAAAACAATAAACAAAGTTTATTCCATGTCAACTTGAGTGTCGATATGCATTATTGTCGATGTCGGTAACTACCAGTGGGTAGCCAGATGATTTCCACTTGGTTTCCAGTTGGTTTCCATCAATGACAACATCAACTATTCTCATAAGAGTTTAGAATGCCAACAATATCCCCCTTTGGCATTGATGGCAACACTCATGAGAAAAATCCAAAAACTGTTCCAAAAACTGAAGTCCAAAGAGTTTCCAAAAAGATGTGCTCCCACTGAGCAAATGATCTTCTCTGAATAAGCATTTTTCTCTTCACTACTCCCCCTTTGACATCAATGACAAAGGTTGTCAAAATTTGTCAAATGAGTGCAAAAATTTCACCTCAAAGTCTATAACTGATTAGTTACAATCTGAAAGATATCTGCTAAAACCAAATTTAGACTCTGCATAAACCTTTTGTTGTCATTCAAGGCTACCTGAGTCTATTGGATCATGCTAGTGATATGATGCAAGTTATTTCAATTCTATGAGAAATAAGATTTCTCTAATTTAGGACCAAGTTTATCCTTAAGCTCTCTGTCATTAGACCTCATCCTTGTCTTTTCTTTCTCAAGTTTCTCTAATTTTTTCTCAAAACTTGCCATCTCTTTCTCAAAAACTAATATGTGACGAGATGAACCTATTATGTTATCATCTATGTCATCAATTTCTTTTTGTATTTTTCTAATCTCCTTGTCTATGTCCGATGTCAGAAGGTGAGGTTTGCATGTTTCCCTCTATAGCAATTTGTACTCCAAAATAATAGATTTTAGTGTCGGTAATAATGTATTAAGATGTTCAGTGCACTTCTTTATGGTGTCATCAAATAATTTGTTCTTCTATTTTCCAACTCTCTCCTTTATTGTATCCTTATTCACTTTATCAACCGTTATTACATTGTTGGCAATAAATTTGGACAATGTGTCCAATTTACTTAAAGAATCTTTAATATGATCTATTTTATATTTTGGTGCAATCAATTTAAGAATTGGTATAATGCTATTAATTGCCTTGTAGGCCAAAGCATTGCAGTTCGTTATCTTTTTGATTGAATCCAAAAAAACCTATGTAACATTGGTAGGTCTAAATTCACTTGTTGATGTGCTAGATGTCTTACCAATTGCCTTAATTACCTATGTGCTTCCATTAGTTGTAACCATTTTACTTGTGTTTACCTCTGGTGGATTAGTCTGTGTTTGCATCTCAACTAGCAAGGGTTTCTCAGACTGCTTTGATGTCATAGTGATTGTTGGTTTCTTTGCCTCAGTATGTACTTCTGCCTCGGTGTGTACCTCTACCTTAGTATGTACCTTAGTAAGTTTAATTGTCAGTATCTCAGTCTTTGGTGGCCCTATGCCAGCATCTATTCCTTCAGTAGGTTTCTCTGTTTCTAATGGTTGCTCTATTTGGGTTGGGATCTCAACCTCAATAGTCTCTATCAGTTTCTCAGCCATGTTGCCACTATCAACATTGTCTTCCTTAACCTCTATACTATCCTTATCTACAATAATATTCACTTCCTGAGTATCCACATTCATGGTGAAGAGTATCTCAGATTCAAGATTTGTATCATCATGTGTAATACCTTTAGTGTCAATAACCGGTGGATCATTCGTATGTACCGGTGCAGTATCCAAAGATGGGGGTAAATTGTCAGTGATCTTGATGTTTGGAATACCACCAATTTTACCTTTGCCCTTGTCCTTATCCTTCTAATATACTTTAAATGTCTTCTTTGGTCAGTTCATTTCCTCTTGTTTTTCCTTCTCCACAAAAAATATATCTCAGTTATACGCAATTTCATCTGCAATCTCTTTTACTCTTCTAGCCATTAAACTTGCTTGTCAGTGTCCATTGGCAAAAATAGATCAGTTAGCCTCAAAAATTAACTCATCAATTTCGTCTTTTGAATTTACAGGATGTACAGCTAGAAGTTTTTCAACTTTCAGTTTCTTATCAAATTCCATTACTGTAATCCTTTCTGCTTCCAATCTCCTATACAAATCATTGGGTAAATCATCCACAACTTCAATTAAAACCATTTTGTATATGTCCAGATGTAAAATTATACTATTCTCAATGCTTTCCCTATCAGAATCATTAAATGTGTTATACAGTTGGTGTACATTGGCAAAATTTCCATCATCGGTTATCTCATTCAATAAGTCATTCAAAGAAGGGGTAACAGGTTGTTGTTTCTTCTTTGGTGTCATTTTCTTTGCTAGTCCCCTTACTGCCTATTGTTTCTTCCTCAAAGTCATTGATCTCTTAGGTGAAGGAGTGGCTACCGGTGAACGTTTTCTCTTCCTCCTTTCAACTCTTTTAAACTTTGTTGTCTTGTCACTGTCAGTTCTAGAAGATGTGCCAATTGGTGAAATGGGTGCCTCCAGTTGCAATCCTTCAAGTTCACTAGCTGATATGCCACTGATGTTCATTAAATTTTCCTTGATTTCCTTCATTTTCTTAGAAGCATCTCTAATAAATTTTTCTCTTTTCTTCCTTTTCTTAAATGTTTTTGCATCACTTTTAATAGTCTCAGCACTACCAACAACTTGTTCTGATGGTTTTCTTGGTGCATCTAGTAAAGCTTTAGCATATGTCTCAAGAATGTTAAGATCTACCTCATATCCCATTTTAGTCACCCATACAGTCCTAGGGAGTACAACTTCCATCCATGTCTCATCTTTATTGATAACAAATTAGATTTATTTGTTATATTTGTCCACTACACTTTGTGGTAGCCTTTCTCTAGTTTTGATTTTAGCTTGGAAGGTTTTGAATTATTCAATTATGTTGTTGTCCTTTGCAGTTCCCATGTGGGTAAAAGCTTCCTATAATTGTTTTCCTACTGGTATGTCATATCCAAAGTCTTTAGGTCCTGTATTGGGGATTTCCTTAGTTAAATACATCATTAAGCATACCAAAAGATTTCCAAAGCAGAATTTCCCTTTCTTATCTCCTTAAATATTTTTTGAATTGTCAATGAGTTCATCTTTCAACCATTCACACACATCTATCATTGCATTGTTTTTAACCATCTCATAAGCACTGTTAATACAAAGACTAGAAACAGAATTTAGCATGTTTGCATTTGTAGTCTTGTATCCTAACACCATACTTACAAATCTTACATTGATTTCTTTGATATCATTCACTCTCAGTGATCTATTGTCAGATGTTGCTCCTGTTAGGGTCATCACTTTGTTGTTAGGAATCTTCTTTGTTTTATAAGGTCTGCTATCGGTTGAGGGTAAACTAATTACTGCCCTATTTGCTTGATGGGTTATTTTGCAGACATAATCCAACCATAAGAATTCTCCATGTGCTCTACTCAAAATAATTCTTACTACTTCCTGTGGAAATTGGGGAATGTTCAATATCTCCACAAAATCTAGAGTTTCTATAATCTTGTGTGTTGGTATTTGGTATGGTTTTGTCATTGATGTCAACACCTACTAAAACTCTAGCACCTTGGAGAATCAACAACATTCACCAGCAAGAAAATGACTTATGCACAATCATCGATATATGGTACACCAATAGGATATAGACCACTGGCACTTGGAATGGCATGGAAAACACTTGGTTATGTTGAAGACATTGTTTGGACATCTTATCTAGGAGAATTGTTTATTGGTTTATTCATATTTGTATATTTGTTGTTATTGGCAAATAGGTCTAGGTCATGCACCGACATGTTTATCTTTTCCAGATCAGCATGACATGCTATGGAGATGATTTATTATTGTTGTAAATGCATCAAGCTAACATGTTGAATCGGTTATTGCATCAGATATCACTTTGTTTCTAAAATGATTTTATTGTAATATCTTGTAGAGTTGACCTACTAAAATTGGTCTTAGGTTATAGTATAAATGTAAGATCTTATTTGTAAGATTGTGTGTGGAATGTGAAAAAGAATTGTGTGAAGGTATATGTGAGAATAAGCAGAGCTATACATGTAGACATCATTTGAACGTAAAGCTAGGTTTTTGTTAAAGAATATCAGAACTACACCAATACTAAATCCAACATATGAAGATGCTATTTTGTGCAGTACATTCTTATTGGATTTATTGTAGTCAGTGTGACTCCCTTTTTGTATTTGAGTAGTGAGCTCTAGGCGCTTGGCCTTTCTACATGTGCAGACCCCATTTTTATACACTTACTATCTGCAGTAGTATCATCTGATTGTGGGTAAGGTTTCCCACTGTGGTTTTTCCCCTTACAGGGTTTCCACGTACAAATATTGGTGTTATGTGTTGTGGATGACTTTGTCTTTTTTTTTCATGCATTAATCTTTACCGGTATTGCAATTATCTGATAAAACTATCCACCGGTATAAAAGACTATTTCACCAGTATTAAGCAAAAAGTTGATTAAGTTGTTTTGATTTAAATTTATTTGACAACTGATTCAGCCCCCCTCTCAGTTGTCTCTAGGAGCTAACATTGTGTTTGGGTTTGACAACACCATTTTCATCACAAATCACTTTAGTAAACATTTTCATCAATTCTTTGGAACCTAGTTCTTCTATATTGCAATGTATATCAATCCTAAATCCTAGGGTCTTCTGCAAAAGCTACACCTTTAGGGATTTTTGAAAATGCCCCTATAGAGTCATCTTGCTTAGCTACTTCAGGAATTATCTTAAATACTGTGTGTGTGAAAATTGGTCTGTATCTGTAAGCACAACACTTCAATCAAGTCATTATATGCATGGTTAATCATATATAATCAATGAATAATAAACCATAACAAATCGACCCATTGCCTTCTAAAAGATGCGAGTATAAGATTGCTCTCAGATTATAAGCAATACCAGTGACTAGACTACACCAAGATGAAGGATTTTATCTATATGAACATGATGAATGCTAGATGGATGCAATATTAATCTAACAATATTTTTGCAATATTAAACTAAATGATTTAATCAATATGAAACAATTAATATGCAATATCTCAATGAAATCCTAGAGCAAAAATAGTATAATAACAATATATTCTCCAGCCTTTTTTGTATGAGAGATGAGCCTGAATTTATAGAAAATTCAGAAAGAAACCAACGGCTAAGATCAAATGATGATGAGCAGTCAAGATTTTCCAAGAGGAAGGACAATCCAAGTAAATTGATGTGATTGAATGCTTTTATCAGTTTTAAAGGAAATTGAACTAAAATTAAGATTAAAATCAGAAAAAACTGATTTATTGTCTCTTTCATTCAATTTTAATATTTAATTATTTTAATTACTTTCTTTGAGATTATTTATCAATTTTTAATTTGTTTTTCAAGATTGTTTCCAATTGATTTCTTTTCTCAATTAATTCCTTTTTGGTGAATCAATTCCTTTTTTGATTTATTTCCATTTTTGAATATTTGTGCTCAATTGATTTATTTAATTTTAAATTAATTCCTCTTTTTGATGATTTAATGGCAAATTGATTTATTTAATTAAATATGCTAGGATATTTAATAAAATAAAATAAGATAATTGTCTAAAATGATTTACTTGGAATGATTTAATTAATTAAATAAATATTTAATTAATATTGAGTGATTGATTTTGCCATGTGACATTGGATGATTAAAGAATTAATTGTGTGCTCAAGATTGATTTAATTGCTTTTGGTTAGGACCTTGGTGATGTTGTCGAGATTAGGGGCTCATGGTTTAGATGACCATTTTTTAGGGTATTACATTTTCCCCTCTTTCAATTAATGTGCAAGCAGTGCATTGGTTCAAAAAAAATTTGATGTCTAGGAGATGTCAGTTTTGAACTTGATTGATCATGAACTACATAAAAAAGCAAGGTGTTTAGTTTGATTTAAAGTGACAAAGCTAAATAAAGTCTGATTAAAGTGATACCATTCCGGAACTTGATTGAACTTAGGAACGATAGAAAACAAAAGATACCGAACTTGAACTTGATTGATCAAGAAGCGGATCTTACTAATCTAGAACTTGATTGATCTAGACACAGTGAGTGATGATAAAAATCAATCTTGAACTTGATTGATCAAGATACGATGAAGATAAACTGTTCAACTTGATCAAGAAATGAATGAAACTAAACACCTGCTTAGATTGAGTGTTATTAAAGATACTCTTTAAACCCTTGATTGAGTTTAAATGAATAATTAGCTTGATGAAAATCGATGAAACTGATTAACGTTAAGAGATTGATTCAGATAAAGACAATATCAGCTTGATATGAAGCAATGAAACTGATATGCCCCTAGTGATTGATTCAGATAAAGACAATATCAGCTTGATATGAAGTGATGAAACTAATATTCCCCTAGCAATTGATTTGATTCAGATGATTGAGAGATCTCAACCTGATATAAAGTGATGAAGTTGAGATGCCCCTAGTGATGAGGTCTTATTTGATTGATTTTCTTTAGTTGAAAATATTTTTTGCTCGAATTTTGATGAAGATTTGAAAATTTTCTCGACATTTGAAGATGTGAGGTCATAAGGTCATGAGTATGCCCCCTCGGGAGAGAAATCGAAAGATAGCAAGGGTACATAATGATAGGCAATTTTTAGCGATGATGATGATTTGAGCACGAAAGTGATTCAGAGGAATTTTTGAAAATTTTTGTGTTGATTGATAAGAAATTGAGCGCAAAGTTGATTTGTAGAAATTAAATTGAGATTCAGTGTTGATTTATGAGAAATTGAGCACAATTTAAAGAAAGAATGGGCTTTTGATGAAAAGAGCACTAAGTGGTCCAAATTTTGTGAAATTTTTATGAGAGAGTTGACATCAGATTTTGATTTTGATCCCAAAAAATGGACTCAGGACAGCCGATTTACAAGCTCATGGTTTGATTTCATCGTACTTGTGTTGATGGATTATGAGATGTTGTTCTATATTCTTTATTCTATATGTATGCATTTCTTTTCAGTATGTATGAATGAATGCAAATGATCATGGGTGTCTATTTTTCTTTCTTTTCATATGCAAATAAATGAATGTGAATGAGTAATGAGTAATGCATTTTTTTTCATCTTTCTATGCAATAAGATGAATTCAAATGAATGATAGTGAATGTATGAATCTATATAAGATGTTTATGTATGCAGCTAACATCTCAAAACACAAGTACTTGATCAGAGAAATGATGAAAAGTGACCACTTAGTGAAGAAATGATGATTCTCCAACTCTCATTCAAAAGATAGAGAAAGCATTGTTACTATACCGAAATCACTCTAAATTCACAAGATGTAGAATGAAATGCAAAATGATATGCAACCGAAACCTAGTCACTGGATTTTGAAAAGCTTATTTTTCATCATTGAGCATTTTACAATTATAATAGGCAGATTAGAGTTCCTTTCTTTTCATGTGCAATATTAATTATCTTGTCCACAATGACCCTTTTTCCTTGTTCATATCCTTGGACAGATTACGCATGGACCTGAACTACACAATAAAAAAATTCCCTCAAAATAGACAAAGAAATGATGGGAACCTCCCTGTAGCATTCAAATAAGCGGAGTCGAGGTATGTGTGGCGATTTCACCTTATTGTGAAGGCTCTTATCATAGACACCTAACTAATTTAGATGTTTCCAGATCATTGGGATCATTCCTACAAGCAGAAAACAAAGAAAATATTATGCCCCCAATCCTTGCTCCTCTTAGTCACAATAGACTTCCTCGAGTTACTGAGAGGGATAATAATCGAAAACCAATATAAAGGACAACACACAAAGAAAATTTCCATGCATATCTCAAACAATTTTGTGATTGTTTTCAGTAATGTTTTGCTTGTGTACTCAGTGATAAAACTCTTCAGTAGTAAGGAGACAGGTGACTGACTCAGAGTGGATGACTAGGTTTCACTGACGTAAGGTTGACTTGGATGACACTGCTTAGGACATGTAATGTGCTCTGGTCAATTACCTAAGACTAGGACATTGATCAATTTCAAGCCATGAGGGATCCAACGAACTAGGATGTCACCAAAGTGACTAAAATATGTACAAGCGAAAGCAAAGATGCATGAAAGCGGGAATACCAATATTGCATTGATAGATGGAGCGCTTGAGTACAAGAGGCGCTTGTTCACCAGGTTTTCACCTACTTGGTAGAAATTCATATATAATATATATATTTTACCAACGTGCCTGTTTACCAGGTTTTCACTAGGGCATTTTCTCTCTTTTTTCCTTTTTTTTTTTTTCTATTTTTCTTTTTTTCTTTTTTTCTTTTTTTCTTTGAATTTCTTCAGGACTTTTTCTGATTTTTAGGATTTCTTCAAGACATTTTCTAATTTTTAGGATTTATTTCATGACTTTTTCTGATTTTTTAGGATTATTTCAAGACTTTTTAGGATTTTTATGGATTTTTTTAAGGACCTTTTATGGTTTTTAGGATTTTTTTAAGGACTTTTTCTCATTTTAAAGATTTTTTCAGGACTTTTTCGCTGAATTTTATGATTTTTTTCAGGACTTTTTTCTGGTTTTAGGATTTTGTTCATGACTTTTTATGATTTTTATGATTTTTTAATGTTTGCCCCTAGTGTTTAGCAAGGAAAAGGAATTTTGAGTGAGTGAATGGATAAGCGAATGATGGTGGATTCTTTAAAGGACTATCTCACAACGTTAATCCAAGCACAGGGTCCAGATATAGCAATGTAAAGCAAAGATTTTAGCGATGTAAAGCAAGGATATAGCACATCAAAGCAAGGATATAGCGTAACAAAGCCATATGGTCCAAAGAAGTGGCCATGTCAAGAGGTTTGTGGAAAGCATGTTTTTGCATTTTGTCCATAGTGTTGATCAAGACCAAGGGATAGATTTGGATAGGAGGCAGATATGATAAGCAAGATTAAAGGTGGTAATGAAGGATGTAAATGAGCAATGGAGAGGAGCTAAAGGGTCTAGATAAAGTGTAATAGATAGGACACATGAAGCCTGCAAAGATCCTTAACCTTGTCAAGATCAAAGGTGGAAAAGGGATGTGAATGTAGATAGACCGAATGAGGGATAATGGAGGATGAAGGATAATGGAGGAAGAAGGAATTATGGATGTACATGGATGGAACTTTCCCCCAGTGTAAAGTGCAAAAGGATAATGGAGGAAGAAGGAATTATGGATGTACATGGATGGAACTTTCCCCCAGTGTAAAGTGCAAAAGGATAATGGATTACACATAACACCTAGTTGCTAGGTTTTCATCATGGTACTTGCCCAAGGTGCCACAAGAAGTGGTTTTCACACAAGGATGAATTTATTTCTCTTTACTTTTTTTTTCCGATTTTTTTTTCTTTCACTTTTACATCAATTTTTTTTTTCTTTTTTGGAAGATAATAGAGGCATGATAGGGGATGGAATAAGGACCCCTACGTCTCGCTACTTTGGATGGTACCCTTAGAATATGAGTTGCAATAGACCATGGCTATGAAGGTATGATCAAAGATGTTGGCAGGATAATGAAATGAAACTAGGGCAAGGATTTATGCAAAGTTCTGGATAAGAGGGTTGGAAAGGTGAAAAAGAGGTGTTGGATAATGGATGGGATGTTGGAAGAATTGTGTATGTCTAGATGGAAATGCTGGAAAGATCAACATTGGCACATGCCTTGAGGGATGGTGGACATATGGAAGAGAATTGAATTTTAGATTTTGAGATTTGGATGGAGGAAAGGTTATAGATTTTGGGGCATAAGAACCCAAAATGGATGAAGGAGGTGATGGAGGAATAGACTTGGAAGGTTTGGATGGAGGAACAACAATTTTGGATGCCAATTTTGATATTTCTTTAGACTATCGTGCTTCAAGTAGCCGCTTAGGGATCCATATTGCTTTTGATTTTTGATTCTTTTGTAGTTCCTTGGAGTGCGTTTCTTGTACAAGTGCCTTAGGAACCCATATAACTTTTGACTTTTCTTCTTTCTTTGTGGGCCTTTGTGGTGTTTTGTATTTTTCTTTTTATTTTTGGATCATATTTTTCTTTGTTTTGACATGTCGATTAGATGGGACATGTTGATCCTTGAATACATGCGGATTACTTGACCTATGACTTTTATGCTTGGCATCCAAATTACTTGGAGGGAGATGTGTGGGTAGATAGGAATGATATGGAGGTCTTTTAGATGGATGGAAGGTACTCGAAGATGTGTGCCTTTGTTGATCCTTCATAAGGGATGGAGGGATATAGGGACCTAGAATGGATGGAGGTGATGATGGGGAAAGTGTATATTTGGATTTATGAGGGATACCAACATCTTGAGAAATTTCCCTGAGGCCATGACCTTTAAAATTTTCTTTAATAGAAGAGGGTTCTAATATACCTCATTCATGAATGTCTAACCCTTTTCTTTGATAATGCATGCTTTGAAAGATCTTTTTAACAAAGGGTTTCTTCTTACATTTGATGGTAGAGGCTTGTTCATTTTGAGGTGGAGGTGGCTTGCAAGGTATGATAGGATCATGAAGTGAACATGTAGGATTAGGACAAGGAGATGAAAGGATACTTTGATCTTAACATGGAAGAGGACCATTGGATAATTTGTTTGTGTTGGGACTCATTAAAATTGAGTCAAGTTTAGAGGTCCATTTCAAAAAATTTCTCTGCATGTCAGAAAAGTACTTGAATGAGTCAGTTTGAATGGCCTAGTTAGAGAGGGTAAAGTGGAGCCAGTTGATTTTCAAGGGGTTAGGCTCGAGATTCATGTCCTACACCTTTAATTTGGCCTATGAAGTGAAGTGAAACTTTCAGAATTTAGTTTGGAAAAGTTTGTGGGGTACCCATTTCGAGGGGTGAGCTGAAAGTGCATTTTAGGCACAAATGCAGATTTTATTGAGTAGCCTACTAATGCAGAGACAAGAGAATCTAATAAAAATTTGCAAATAAAAGGTGTATTTTGGACCCAAACCCCTTACACTCCTCAGGTGTCTCAAATGCACTCAATGCCTCAATAGGCTGAAAACCTAACACCACCTAAACCAGGTCTGTCTCCTACCTCCACATACTTCAAAGGACCTCAAAAAACATGATTAAAATGCTTTCTAAACCCCTAAGTCTCTCTAGCTTCAACACAAACTCAATACATTTATTCAACCAAGCATCTAGCCCTTCAAATCGGGTAATTTCCCTTTAACTCAAAACTTTTCCAAAAAACTTGCCCAAAAAAATTACATATTTAGACACCCATTTGGATTTTACACAACATATCAAAAAAACAATATAGGTTGTTTTGGACGGACCCTTTGCTGTCCTCAAATGTGCCCCTTTTTAGCCTTAAAAACCACCCACTTTACAAAGGAAGTACCAACAAAACTTAACACCAGGTTACAAAACTTTGTACAGTATTAAATCAGGTTCCCAAACAAAGGATTTTCTAGGTTTTATGGCTTGATTCAACTTCTAAGTGTCCAAACTCTAAAACCCTCCTTAAATCACCCTCTAAACTAGGGCTTGCTCAAAATCATGCCTCCAATCACTTCTCTGATCAAATGAAGGTTGTTTCACCATTAAATTGGTGCCCTCTACTGATTCCAATCATAAAAGATAGCCCTCCAATGGCTACTTTAGTGGCTGCTACACTCTAGCCACCATCCCCATGCTCCAATCAACCAACAAATTCACCATTTGTGAGTGATCACTCTACAAAACCACTTCAATCCTGCACTTTTATGTTAGTTTGATATGATACAACATTAGTTTCCATCCCCAAGTCACAGTAAGCACATAAAGGGGATGGATTACATATTCATACTTGAGAAAACAAGGAAAATCAGACTTTTAAAACAGGACAGTCAATATAAATCCTTAGATCAGATTAAAAATGATATAAAATGCTTCAGATAATGCACATTAAATGCCTATCAACCTTCCTCAATGATTATAACTCAAAGATCATCAAAGGAATGCAAGTTTTGCAAGGAAAATCAAGTTTTTTCGCATTAAAACTGTCTCAGTCCGTACAACAGCACCTCCAGTCCGTACCATCTATACTTTTCTCTCTTTTTTCCATCATAAATGATGAATAAAACTTCCCCAACCAACCCAAGGTGGTTGGAGGGGTTTACAAATTCATTAAGACTTAAAAACTCAGTTTCCCTCCAAAATGCTACTAAACGTTGGAATACAAAGATTTGAATTTTCCAACTTTATTTAATACATTCTATTTGCTAAAATCATTCCAAATCAATGGAATTTTATTTCATATACCTAAATAACCCTACCAAAGACCCTACTAACCATTCTAGACCCTTGAAACACTATTGGCCTACTTGACACCATATTTTGTCTTAGGTCCCTTATCAGGACTTATTACATTTAAATCAAATTGAGCATTACATAGAGACATTATTGGCTTCAAAACATTCCAATTCACTTTCAAGGATGCTCTGGGGTCTTTGTTCATGTTTATAATCTCCTTGGTCTCAGGTGGACTCTTGGATGCTCCTGCATCACCTACTTTGAGCGATTATATCTTTTGCCCTATTGATCGTCATGGAGAATTTAAAAATGTATTCAATTATATGCATAAATGTGAGTTATCTTGCAAAATTTCAAGTCCTAATGAATCCATTTGCTCAGTTTTCAGAGCCAAATCTGTTTGCAGTTTGTGTGGTTTGACTACTCCCTGTTTTGACAGCTAGTCGGAGCCCTGTTTTGCATGAGTGTAAAATTTGCCTTAGTAAGTGTTATGACATAATGTTTGTTCTGGGATATTTTTAGTATAAATGATGAGCTACGTTTCCAATTTCAAGCCTCTGCCAATCCGTTTGATCAGTTTTCAAAAGGGTTCTTTGAACCATTATTTTCAGTTATCCGTACTTTCAGTGCTATATTAGTTAAAGTAGCTATTTTCATGAGCGCACCATTTGCACCCAGTGAGGATTCTGGTCAAACTGAGATTTATAAGTTTTAATATGTACTTCAAGGTACCTATGTTTCAAATTTAAGGGTCTACGGAGGTCATTTGATATTTTTGAGAGAGGCATCATGTGTTGCTAGAACATTGACTTCATCAGGTCCGCAGTGTCGACAAAGCCAATTGGTCATTTTTGATGATTAATATCTCTTCACTCGGGATTCATTTTGAGAAACTGTTTGGTATAATTCATTCTTGTATATCAGAGTACACGCCTATCAGATGTTGAGCTCCAGAAAGGTGTTTTGATCGGCTTGAAAAATGCGTCTTCGCGATTAAATGCGAAAATGTGGCATAATTGCCTGAAGGTTGCAAAATTCAGTCTGATGATCCGAAAATGATGCCGATCATTTCTAGAGGTATGGGTAAGGTTCTTGAAGCATTTCAGAGGTCAGTTGCATGAAAACAAAAATTTTTTTAGTCGGACCCAGTTTGGGGCCTGACTTGGCTCATGCTTATGCATTAATTCTTGTGGCGAACTGTTCTTTTTTGATGGTATGCAATCTCCCTTTTGACAAATGATGATGCTAGAGAAAGTTTCAGATTAGATGTTTGTTATTCTAATCATTGTGGAGAGAAGATGATGATGGTATGCCTTTGATGAGAAAATTGGGAATTTTATGTATGCCTAATTACCATAATTTGCATAATTGAAGTAACATCTTTTATTTCATGCCATTATGTAGAGTGACACAGAGGACACAAAGTGGAGTTTCTAGAATACCATTCATACTTATTGAGCCAACCAATCACTTTTTCAAAGGGCAACGTGTATATGGGGGTCCCTATGATAAACTAGAGGCTTATTTATTTTTCAGTCGAGCACGCCTGGAGTTGATGTAGGCAATTAGCCCTTAGCCGGACATCATCCATATTCATGAATGATAGACTAGTGGATTATCTCTACTTTATTGGGACATATATCACAACCTTTCTGTTAAGAAGCTAATAATTGCTTTGACAATACACAGCATGGAGCAATTGAAAAATAGCATGATGCGTGAGCTTCAGAGGAGGAGATGTCACGTGATCAAGATTGCATAAACTTCGAACAAGTTTTTTGGTAGGTGGTGGGCGTTGAATCCCCTGCATGGTGGATAAGGAACAATATGCAATGTGGTGTTTGAAGTGCTCCAATAGTAGCTCCTCCCTAACCTGCCCTCCCAAATCATCCTCCCAACAGTCCACGTGAGGATTGGAGAAGGAGCTGCAAAAGAATTTTAAGGTGAGCGTAATGGCTAGTGAAAGGCCATAGAAACCATTCAAGCAAATGGAAATTGTAGTATTGTTTTCCTCCCTCTCACATGTCGGAGCATAAACAAATCAAATCCTAGCCTATTTCCTCTTTGCTGTAGCGTGGGATGTGGTTTTGGAAGAGGGGTTTAAAGTAAGTTTCAAGCAAGTGTGATTTGTAGGTGTGTAACCTGTGGCCTCCTCTCTGCAATGGTGTGATATCTCCTTACCATGGGTTTCATGTGGTGTTGAACAAACAAGGTTAAAAGGAAACCTTTTAAAAATAATGCAATTTGTCAAGCATAAAGCCAAATAGCATGTCCTCTGTCAACATCCTCCTTCACGTGGTATGATGAAGAGGTCATTTTCAAACTGTAGCAAGTGTTTTTCTCCCCTCCCTGCGTGGTGTTCTCCATGCCCTTTGCTAGTCCTCCTTGCTTCACGTGATGTATAAACCAGTAAGCATCCCCTGTGCAGAACCGTGGATGAAGGAAGACATTCTAGAAAGTGTTGTGGCCAAATGTAGAGCCAAATCCTCCTGTGTGGAGTGGTGTAAGTTACAGAAATTTCATAAATGAATACAATCGATAGCCAATGCCTCCTCCCTGCATGGTGTGTGGAGTGTAGAAGATGTTAAACCTCCTGTGCATGGTTGAAAAGGGGTGTTAAAATCAAATCAAACACCAAAGACTTCCATTAAAGCTCTGCAGAAACCTCCAAAGTGCAATTTCTGGGCAAGCATTAATCCCACATTCGCTGGGAAATGGCATTATTTGGTATATATAAGAAATTCTCTACCCAAGTATAATGTCAAATCCATTGGTGTAGGAGCACCCCTCCAAACTCTTTCTCTTTCTTTGTCTTGTTGGTGTTATGCTTCTTTAGAAGCCATTGTACATGAATAAGAGTCATGAGCTCATGTGTGCTAGACTAGGTCCTAGTTTTAGGTCCTTAGTGTTTTTGTTGTGATTTCTTGTGCAGGAGAGGTTGAGTGTGCTTGGAATGTGTGTTAGGCCTTATTTTCATGTTGATGTCCTTAGGATATCCCAAAAGAGTCTTAGGAGTCATGTAAAGCAACAGTGGCAAAGTTGCTCAAAAGATGCAAAAGTTGCATGACAACTTTTAAAAGTTGTCAAGCAACTTTTCCACCCAAAATAGTCATAGACCCTTGTTGTGCATGGAGAGCCCTAATTTTTGCACACCGAATGAGGTATGGGTGGTATAAGATGTTGCAAACCCTAATTGCATGGGTTGGATGTCTGAGATTGTATGGCCTAAGCAAAGTGACCTGACTGTGACTGTATTTTTGGTTACCAGTCAGTTTGAATGAAGCAACCAGACTGGTTAAAGGACTGATTTGCATGTAAAATTGTGTGGAGTTTCTTATATGGTGTAAATACTTTCATTATGAGCAATTAGATTAGGTTTTTATTTGCGGATTGTGTGTGTTTGTAAATATTTTGAAAATTGTCTTCTTACTGCCCAGTGTTGGATAGGATTGTGTAAATGGCTGCATAACTCCATTCCCCATTGTGGAACCACTATGAAACCATGGGGAATGAGAGTTTAGACCTTGTACCATACTGCAAATAAGGTAGGGCCCTTGAAATTTCAAGGAGGCATCAAGAGACCCAATCCTAGGTGAGACTGAACAGGGCCTGACTAGGAAGGGTTAAGTTGCAGAGGTCTTGGAGAGCAAGGTTGGACAGAGGAGAGTGCACCCTTTGGAGGAGGTGTAGAGGAGTGAGTGGAGTACCATTGGTGTGAAGGAGAAGCTTCCACCAATCCAAAAAAGGTAGCTAAAATACAAAGTATGCACTGTGACCCAGGCAGACCCTAAAAACCCTCACAAAACCCTTAAAAACCCCAAAATTTGCCCAAGGCACTATATGGCCACTTGGAAGCCTAAAAACTAAAAAATCCTTGAGTCCTTGCCAAATGAATGGCATTCCATTTTGGGAGTTTGGGTTGTTTGTGCATCATTTTTGAGAGGGAGCCCTAGGAGACCGGTTAGGAGGCCTAATTAGTCCTAATCCTTGTAGCCCTATTTTGTAGCCAAAACACAAGATAGTGTAATCGGTAAGGGGTTGAAGGCCTAAAACCTCTTGGGGGCTCATGAATGGGTGGAAAGACCATGAAATAGATGTATTATAACCTTGCTAAGACCTTGGAAGGTGTGGAACAAGCCTATCCCTTATTAGCCATAGTAAGGGGTTTTGAGTCTCATAAATAGGTGAGACCTTAGGATTAGCATAGCAACTCATTGGTGGGTGGATTGGGCAAGGTCAGGGGATTCCTCAAGAAAAGGAAGTCCAAGAGACCCTAGGGTGTGAGGAGAACACCAGGTGATCCAAGGAAAGGATCCAAGAGCATAGACTAGGCTAGTCTATCCCAAGCACGAACCCATCAGATTGGTATCAGAGCCAAGTTAAAGACTTGCTGGACTGTGTATGTCTTTATATACTGGTGAATTAGTAAGGGAGAGCAGAATGGTCACTAATGCAAAGCTAGTTAGAGAGGTGGAAGAACAGAAGGAGAAGAATAGACTCCTTGAAGTAGCTACGAGTGAGATAAGGGATAAGTTGCAAGAAGTGGTGGATCAGAGGACACATGAACCTTGGGGAGAAGACACCAAGGACAAAGGCAAGAAAACCTTTGACATAGATGACATTATACTTGAACTAGATCCCTTACTTAATGAAGAACCATTTGTAAAAGCTATCAAGGCTTTGAACACCAAAGCTTTTGAAGGATTGCCACACTTCAATGGAAGAATGGACATTGACACTGTTATGGAATGGATTGAGGGCATGGAAAACCACTTTGAGTGTGCGGGAGTGACAGAGGCTCAAAAGGTTAAAGTTGCCAAATCAAGATTAAGGGGAGCAGCTTTGACATGGTGGAAGTACCTGCAAGAAGAAAGAGTTAGGATGGGAAAGCTACCTATTGCAAATTGGAAAGCTATGGTGAGTAAGATTAAGGAGAACTACTTACCAGAGGATTATGAAGTCTAACCTCATAAGAAGAGACAAGGATTGAAGCAGAAGGATCTTGATGTGACCTCCTACATAGAGGAGTTTCAAAAGCTATGTCTTAGGTCAAAAGTCCAAGAAGATGAATCTATTAAGGTGGCTAGGTATCTAAGCGACCTAATGTGGAATATTCAAGAGGAGATAAGCCTATGGACTCCTACTACTGTTCAAAAATGTCATCAGCTTGCTGCCAAGGTAGAAGAGAGGAACAAAGGGAAAGGAGACTCCAATAACAGGGGTAGAGGTAGAGGTAGAGATCAAGTGAATCACCAAGGTGGTTACCAAAGCAAGGCAAATAAGCAAAGGAACCAAGGAGAAACCAAGTTGACTGAGCGTGCCAGTGAAGCCAATCTTAGAGGAGGACATTCTAGAGGAAGAGGTGCACAAGGTGGTCCAAATAGGCGTAGAAGTACCAGCAGAGGTAACTCTTACTTTGCAACAATGAAGTGTTACAATTGTGGACAATTGGGACACCCGACGTATAGATGCCTTGACAAGCCTACATCATCAAACAATGGAAAGAGGGTTGCATATGCACATGAAGACTCTTCAAGTAGAAAGACACTTGAGGTGGACCATATTGAATCAAAGAGTGGAGAAAATCTGATGTTCAATAGGGTCTTGATAAGGCAGCTAGTCAAGAGTGAACCTAAGCATAGGAGAGCATTGTTTAGGGTGAGGTGCAAGATTCTTGGTAAAGTCTGCATGGTGATAGTTGATTTAGGGTCAACTGATAACATAATATCAAAAGAGGTAGTTAGGAAGTTGAAACTTATAAGGATACCCCACACTAACCCATACAAGGTGACATGGTTGAATCATGAGCAGAGTGTGCTAGTCAATGAATAGGCTTGGGTAGAGTTTTCTATTGGAGGATACAAGGATACGATCCTTTGTGATGTGTTACCTATGGATGCATGTCACTTATTGCTAGGAAGACCCTAGCAATTTGATAGGAAGGTGATCTATGATGGAGAGGGGAACTCCATTTCCTTTAAGAAGGACAACAAGACCTTCAAGATTCAGTCTTTGACAGAGAATGAAGAGGGAACTTCAAGAACACCTAGTGTCTTAATGGCTACTGGTAAAGAGTTATTAAACTTCTACATGAGGAGGAGATAGTGAATTGTGCCATCTTTGTGAAACCAAAGGAGGAAGAAGACAATTTGCAGGCAGAGATACCCAAGGAGGTGAAGCACATGTTGCAAGAGTATAAGGACATAGTGAGTGATGGAGCACCTGCAACACTCCCACCAAGAAGGTCTATAAGTCATCAAATAGACTTTGTTCCTGGTGCATCCTTACCTAACAAGGCTACATATAAGCTTACACCTGATCAGAATAAGGAGGTAGCAAGGCAAGTGCAGGAGTTATTGGAACAAGGACTGATTAAGAATAGCATCAGCCCATGTGCAATCCCGGTAGTGCCAGCATCAAAAAAGGGAGGTAAGTGGAGACTTTGCACTGACTCAAGAGAAATCAATAGGATTACCATAAGGTACAGGTTTCCCATTCCTAGAATAGAGGATCTAATGGACTATTTAGAAGGGGCTATGTATTTTATCAAGCTAGACCTTAAAAGTGGTTATCACTAGATAAGAATTAAGGAGGGTGATGAGTGGAAGACTGCTTTTAAAACCACAAAAAGATTGTATGAGTGGCTTGTGATGCCATTTGGACTCACCAATGCTCTGAGTACCTTCATGAGGTTGATGAATGAAGTGTTGAAGGATTTCATAGGTAGATTTGTGGTAGTGTACTTAGATGACATTCTCGTCTATAGCAGAACCAAGGAAGAGCACCTTGAGCATTTGAGGTTAGTCTTAGAAAGGTTGCATGAGGAGAAGCTATCCATCAACCTAGAGAAGTGTGACTTCTTGAAGAAAGAGATGGTCTACTTAGGATTTGTGGTGTCTAAAGGAACCTTCAAGATGGATCCAAGAAAAGTGGAGGCAATCTTGAATTGGCTTGCACCTAAAATAGGGACTAAGGTTAGAAGTTTCCATGGCCTAGCTCAATTCTATAGGAAGTTTGTGAGGAACTTCAGTGGCATATGTGCACCAGTCCTTGACACCATCAAAGGAGGCTTGAAAACTAAGTTTAAATGGACTGAATAGGCTAACAAAGCATTTCAATTGTTGAAGCAAGAAGTAGCCACAAAACCTATCCTTCTCCTACCTATGTTTGATAAGCTATTCACTTTGGAGTGTGATGCAAGTGGAATTGCAGTAGGTGGTGTGTTGAGTCAAGAGGGAAGACTTGTGGCATTTTTCAATGAGAAGCTTAATGAAGCAAAGAAGAAGAACTCAACCTATGACCTAGAGTTGTATGCATTAGTGCAGTCACTAAAGAAATGGAGGCATTACCTACTCCCAAAGAAATTTGTAGTGTTCACAGACAATCAAGCATTGAGTTACATCAACACTCAAGAGATTCTAAGAAATAGACATCTGAAATGGATGGAATACCTCCAATCCTTCACCTTCACCATCAAGCATAAGAAGGGGCAACTTAATAAGGTGGCAGATGCATTAAGTAGGAAGTTGTTGACAGTCGAAGAACTACAGTTGCAGAGCATAGGAATAGAAGGTTTCAAAGACCTCTATGAAGGAGATGAAGACTTCTCATCACCTTACAAGGTTTGCAAGGAGTTTGAGAACCATTTCCATGGTGAGTATGCAGATTACACTCTCCAAAATAGTCTCTTGTTCAAGGGTAACCAGTTGTGTGTACCTAGGGGGTCCATGAGGGAGAACCTCATCCAAGAAAAACATAATGGCAGTTTAAGTGGACACTTTGGAGTCAACAAAACCTTGGATTTAGTATAGAGGTACTACTATTGGCCAAAGCTGCCAAGAGATGTAAAGAGGTATGTAGAGAAATGTGGAGTGTGTCAAAGAGCAAAAGGAGGATCAAGCAATGCTGGTCTTTATCAACCATTACTAGTCCCTAACAGACCTTGGGAATGTATAAGCATGGATTTTGTAGTAGGACTTCCCAAGACAAAAATAGATATGGACAACATCTATGTAGTAGTAGATAGATTTTCCAAGATGACTCATTTCATACCATGTAAGACTACACATGATGCTAGCTATGTTGCACATCTTTTCTTCAAAGAGATTGTTAGGATTCATGGACTCCCTTTAAGCATTGTTTCAGACAAGGACAACAAGTTCATGGGTCATTTTTTGGAAAACATTATGGAGGAGACTAGGAACTAACTTATCATTTAGCTGAGCTTACCATCCACAAATAGATGGTCAGACTGAAGTCATCAATAGGGTGTTAGGTAATTTGTTGAGGTGTCTAAATAAGGAGTATGGTTAGACATGGGACCTAATCATTCCACAAGAAGAGTATGCATATAATGACAATGTAAATAGGACCATTTATAGAAGTCCTTTTGAGGTTGTGTATGGCAGACATCCAAGGGGAGTATGTGAGTTGAGAGACCTTAGTACTTTGGAGATGAAGAGTGGGCAAGCAGAGGACTTCACTCAAACCATCAAGGAAGTTCAAGAGAAAGTTAAGAAGGCCATCCTTGAATCCACTCAAAAACTAAAGGCCAAAGTGGACGAGAGAAGGAGAGAAGTTCAATTCAAGGTAGGTGGCTATGTGATTTACCTTTAGATTTAGCCATTTCACTAGTCTTTATTGTTGTTGATCTGTTAATGTACAAGGGAGAGATAGTAGGGCAGACTGAGAACCAAGCTAAGGTATTACAAGACTTGGATGTAAACACCTTACCTCAACTGAAGAAGCCTAAAGAAGAGGAGATCTTGGAATCAAGAGTGAAGAAGTCTACTAGACACCAGGTCTACATGGAGCACTTAGTGAAATGGGCAAATCAACTAGTATCTGAAGCTACATGGGTGGAGGAGAGTAGGTTCAAGACACTTGGAATAGACCCAGCTCTCATCTCTTCTTCTATTTCTTAGTTGTGTGCAGAGGGGGAGTATGGTGCAGGAGCACCCCTCCAAACTCATTCTCTTTCTTTGTCTTGTTGGTGTTATGCTTCTTTAGAAGCCATTGTACATGAATAAGAGCCATGAGCTCATGTGTGCTAGACTAGGTCCTAGTTTTAGGTCCTTAGTGTTTTTGTTGTGATTTATTGTGCAGGAGAGGTTGAGTGTGCCTGGAATGTGTGTTAGGCCTTATTGGCATGTTGATGTCCTTAGGATAGCCCAAAATAGGCTTAGGAGTCATGTAAAGCAATAGTGGCAAAGTTGCTCAAAAGATGCAAAAGTTGCATGACAACTTTTAAAAGTTGTCAAGCAACTTTTCCACCCAAAATGGTCATACACCCTTGTTGTGCATGGAGAGCCCTAATTTTGGAACACCGAATGAGGTATGGGTGGTATAAGATATTGCAAACCCTAATTGCATGGGTTGGATGTCTAAGATTGTATGACCTAAGCAAAGTGACGTGACTGTGACTGTATTTTTGGTTACCAGTCAGTTTGAATGAAGCAACCATTGGTGTGAAGGAGAAGCTTCCACCAATCCAAAAAAGGTGGCTAAAACACAAAGTATCCACTATGACTCAAGCAGACCCTAAAAACCCTTACAAAACCCTTAAAAACCCCAAAATTCGCCCAAGGCACTATACGGCCACTTGGAGGCCTAAAACTTAGAAAATCCTTGAGTCCTTGCCAAATGAATGGCATTCCATTTTAGGAGTTTGGGTTGTTTGTGCATCATTTGTGAGAGGGAGCCCTAGAAGACCAGTTAGGAGGCCTAATTTGTCCTAATCCTTGTAGCCCTATTTTGTAGCCAAAACACAAGATAGTGTAATCGGTAAGGGGTTGAAGGCCTGAAACCTCTTAGGGGCTCATGAATTGGTGGAAAGACCATGAAACAGACCTATTATAACCTTGTTAAGACCTTGGAAGGTGTGGAACAAGCCTGGCCCTTATTAGCCATAGTAAGGGGTTTTGAGTCTCATAAGTAGGTGAGACCTTAGGAGCAGCATAGCAACTCATTAGTGGGTGGATTTGGCAAGGTTAGGGGATTTCTCAAGCAGAGGAAGGCCTAGAGACCCTAGGGTGAGAGGAGAACACCAGGTGATCCAAGGAAAGGATCCAAGAGCATAGACTAGGCTAGTCTATCCCAAGCACCAACCCATCAACCATCAAGGCTTTTGACGAACGATGCCCATTGGGTGCCCAAGTGGACCCCATGCATGTGGGCGTGGATCCCAAGGTGATAGAGGAGGTGACAAATGGTGATAGGTGGACCCCACGTAGGCACAGATCTTGAGGCAAGAGGGCAAATTTTGCAGAGAAGGGTCAGCTTAACCAGTGAGTAGGTTGTAGAGGATCCAACGAAGCGCATTGATTTGTAGGCCAAAGATGCTCGCCAGTTAAACCCTACGAAATAGCGAAAAGAGGTAAAGACCCTATAGGTTTAGGAGATCAAATGAATCGTATGACTTCATGAAGGAAAGTTGCTCACCGGTTAAGGTCCGCAAAATAGCGAAAAGCATCTCCAAAAATGAGAAAAGTTAAAGATCGAGCAAGTTCCAAGCAGATCGACGGTGCGCGTGGTTTCGTGAGGCAAAGATGCATGAAACTTACCCACTGCGAAATGGTGAAATCTAGGTGGTGCACAGGTGGCAGGTCTAGTCAATGGTCCAGCAGGTGGGCCCTAGTGAGGTGGCACATAGGTGGAGCTTAGGAGTCAATTGTGTGGCGCTGAGGTGGCATTGAGGTGGCTGACAAGCAAGCGGACACATGGCAGTGATGAGGTGTCAGTTGAGCTAGCGCCCAGTGGACCCCATCGGCCAATCAGAGATCATCACATGGCAAGGCATCAGGGCACAATCAGAGCAAAAATCAAAGTTAAATGCAGATTTATTATATAGTTGAAACTATATTAAAAATTGAAAAATTTAAATGATGTGCACATAAAGATGATTAATTCGCCCAGGGCTCATTTTTTGTCAAAATGGCAAGTATCATATATCACCGAAAAGCTCTCAACATGAGGGATGCATTCATGGTGTTAGTTTCAAAAAATTTGGGAGATTTCAAGATAAATTTCCATGGGAAGGAGAATGAAATACTTTTGAGTTGGAAAAGGAGACATCTGGCAATTTTGGTTGCAGACCTAATTTTTCCCTCCTCTTCAAATTCCCAATTTCTTCTCATTCGTAAAGATCACAAGATTTTGTAAAAAAGATCTGGCAAAATATATTTGGGGGTTTCTTCTTTTTGGTTCTGAAGGATCATTATGAGTTAATGTAGATTCAATGATGGACATCAATACACAGATCAAAGCATTCTGATCCTAGATTCTTGTTGTCTTCTTGTATGTATGATTTGATTTACTAGTTTTGTTAGATAATCCAGGGTTATTTAATTGAATGATTTGCAAGGCAAATTCATGGAGATGTTTTAGGTTTCTCTCTCAAGGAGGGAGATTAAATATACTTAGAATTTCTCTGATAGTAATTAATAATTCTGCTTGAATCTGATAACTGGATTTAGCATAAAGATAAAAATTTATGTATGTCAGGCATATGTAAGTTTAGTGAAGTTAGAATGATGAAATGTATGTAGATCTCCAATTTATAATTTTTATTTAGTCTTAGGTGACTCTGAAGCCCTAGGGATAAGGTACTGGTATACTTTGCTAGGTTCTATAAGCTTCTTGGAGATCAATAAAAAATGATTACAAGCCTTTCTTTTATGTTCAAGGTGATAGGGTTTGCAAGGGTTGGTATTTGTTTTCTCTGTAGATTTCCAATCATAGTTATGAAAAGCAATTAGAGAAGGTAAACCCACCTGAGCTAGGTGAAAGCTTGAAGTGTAGAAGGTTTTAGTTTAAACCTTGTTATATGTTGGCTTTTGTTCTATTTCATGTTGTTTCTCTCCATAAGCAACAAAGATCTAAGATTCGAGTAGGGAAAACAAAGTAATTAGAATTTGAGAACAATAGTTTGACTCTTCGTTTTGAATAGGATTGTTTGAAAAGGTGTAAGAGGCATCATGATCTTTCTTAGGAAGTGGATTAGGAATGGGATTTGGAAGGATGCTTTGTTCTTGAGATGGAAGGGGGTCATCTTGGAAGAAATGGAAAGGTATAAGGGGATCATCATGGGATTCTAGGGAAATGGAATCTTTTTCAATCATTGGATGGGATTGGAGAGTTTTGGTGTCTTGATCATGATTTATGATAGGACTCGTTTCTTCATTTTTCAGATTATCCTCTTGACATGGAGTCACTTCTAAAGAAGGTATAGGATTTTGCATAGGCATAGGAGATTCTTGGAAGGTCTACATATTTTGGCATGATGGGGAATCATTTTGAGTGGGACTCTCTGGAGCGGGTACGTTTGGAATTGAAGTGTATGATGGCATAGGGTCTATGATTTTTAAATCTTTAGAGGAACTTGTACCAATATTGGCATTAATTTGGATTTCCTTAGGAGATAGCCCTTGAAGGTCAACATGGGAAGTTTCATTGTTTGAAGGAGATGGTATGGATTGTTGCTGAGAAGCTTTAGAAGTTGAAGGCATCATGGAAGGGATGGAGGCCACATGTGGAGCCTTGCTACACATAGGTTCATGATTTTGATTATGCTTAGAATTAGTTCCTTCTTTTTCTTTAGGTGAGTCATTAGGATCTTCAATTTCAATGACACCATCATCAAGGAGATCTTGAATCTTATGTTTTAATTCCATACACATTGAAATCTTATGTTTGTTATGCCTATGATATGCACAATAACTACTCAAAACTGCACATCCCCATGTGGTCTTTTTAGGCAATATGATAAGATTGTTCTTAAGAAGCTCTTCCAAAGCTGACTCAATAGATTGCCCCAAAGGTGTAAATTGTCTATCTAGGGAATAGGTGTCTTTTTGACTTGGTGAAGGTGTTTTGTGATCTTGTTTGAGATTTGGCTTTTGATCATCAATTATTTGTTGGTATTTGATTGTCAAATCATATAATTGTTTTAGCATTCCTTGAAGTTTCTCACTCTTGATATCATGCATTTGTTTTTCAAATGGAGTCATTGATTTATTTTGTTGGATTTCCATGTCATATATTTCTTTCTTGATATCTTGAAATATTTGAGCAAAGGTAGCCATGGGAATTGGAGCTAAGGTATCCATGAGATTCTTACTTTTGTCAAAAAAATTAGAAGAGCTTTTTGGTTTGAATAGGCATTTACAATCGACAGGACCAAGAGCTAGATGTGTTGTAGAAGTCAAGATCAAATTCTAGCTAGTAGTTTGTTTAACATTGTGATTGAGAGAAGTTACTAAGATCTGGTCTAGTTTCAGGAATGATCTATCCTATGTAAGATGTTATCTAAGTTAACTTAGGTTTGATAAGATGTTGTTTGAACTCAATGATCAAAAAAATCATGCAACGCAACTGTAGGGGTACACTATCAAGGTTGTTTATGCTCATGGGGATGATAACCAATTTTAGGCTTGTTGTAGACTGTTTTGGATAGGTTTGACTATTTTGACTCACAAGATCAAGAATTTGTATGACAAAGGATTGGATAGAGATGAGATTCTGATAGACAAAGTTTCAATGACTAACAACTACTAGTTTTTGATAAGGACTAATGTTTCAATGACTAACAGAGACCAATTTGGACATAGACAAAGTTTATCACTGATTTTGTTTGTTGTTTTCTTCAGTTTTGGTATTCCAGTTTTAGTTTTAGGGATGAAAACACAAAAAACATGCAAGATAAATAGTAACTCAATCACAACACACTAACCCTATGGAATTTGGCTTAGAGAAGAAAACCTTTGCTTGCTGACTTGGGTACACACCCAATAGCTAATTAGAATATGACTGTTGAGTCTCATGTAAAAGATTCTCAATGCCGTATTAGCCGACTCCAAACGCTAATGGGGGCATGATATGGCAAGTGTCTTGGGAGAGTTACTATCTCTCTTGCACAAAGATTAACCCCTTTCAGAGGTGAACTAGGTAGCTTCTATCTTATAGTTCTTAGTCAGGAATTCCGTTTGAAATTACCCCTTGAAGTCATGCAAGCATGATTGAGGCCTATAGCCCAAAAAGGTACCGAAACAAGTTGTAGTCACGTAAAAGTGATTGAGACCGCGAGTCCCTACAAAATGCTCGATATGAGAGATCTCAAAGAGAAAATTCAAAAAATCCTATCCTCTGAGACTTTAATCACCAGAGGCCTATTTATTATAGTGAGTTGGAATGCTTAGGTCTAGCTGTACTCACTTGGGTCATTCTTATAGGGTGATTATTTTTTCCCACTGTGACAGGCCTGCTAAAGGTACACAAATCTCAAAACTTAGAAAAAAGCTTTGAGCGTCTAGATTTCTGATTGTCTGTAAAAGACAAGAACATACTCTCCTATCTCTTGGATTTTTCTGAAAACACAAAAGACAGATTTGTTCATTAACCAGATAGAAAGTTAGGTGCCTAAAAAAAATACTAAATTAATACACAATGTTTAGTTGATTCTCCTTAGGCAACCTACAAAACCAATATGTCAGTAGTCATTTTCTTCTTGATTCTTTGGTAGATGTATGTTTGATTGATAGATTCTTTCACAAGCATCCTGCAAACATTAAAAGCCCAAAATTAGTTTCCAAAATAACATTAAAAAAAAATCATAAAAGTTAAATTCTATCATGCAAACTGTAAATTAAACTAATCTAACAAGAATTTCCATTTTTTGTGACTATCCTAGTTATGACAGTTTGGATAGTATTGCACTCTGTTGTTTATAAATTTTGTACTAGAGATAATTTGAAACATCCCTTTGGTGAAACTATGAAAAACTTGGTTTTAAAAAACATATTAAAATTTGGGTTAGATCCAATGGTTCAATAAACACTTATGCCCTCCAAACCGAGACTAGTTTGGACTGTCACAAAAGAATAAATAAAATGACAGTCTTGCACTTTGTCAATCATAAATTTCAAACCCAAAATCTTTAGGAAAATCCCATCAGTGAACCTATATAAAACTTTAGTTTAAAAAACATATCAAAAATTGGTTGAGATCCAACAGTTCAATAAAAAGTTATGCTCTCCAAACCGAGACCATTTTTTACTATCATAAAAGAACAATAAAAAAGAAAGATTTTTATTTGCAAATTTAACAGAATGTTTAGTAGTTATAAAAACCAAACATTAAATTTGTTCAAGAAAAATTTGAAATCTTGTAGTTGTGGGTTTGAGCCCCATGGTGAGTGCCAAAAATGTATGTGTGAAAATTGGTCTGTATCTGTAAGCACAACACTTCAATCAAGTCATTACATGCATGGTTAATCAGATATAATCAATGAATATTAAACCATAACAAATCGACCCATTGCCTTCTAAAAGATGCAAGTATAAAATTGCTCTTAGATTATAAGCAATACCAGTGACTGGACTACACCAAGATGAAGAATTTTATCTATATGAACATGATGAATGCTAGATGGATGCAATATTAATCTAACAATATTTTTACAATATTAAACTAAATGATTTAATCAATATGAAACAATTAATATGCAATATCTCAATGAAATCCTAGAGCAAAAATAGTATAATAACAATATATTCTCCAGCCTTTTTTGAATGAGAGATGAACCTAAATTTATAGAAAATTCAGAAAGAAACCAATGACTAAGATCAAATGATGATGAGCGGTCAAGATTTTCCAAGAGGAAGCACAATCCAAGTAAATTGATGTGATTGAATGCTTTTATTAGTTTTAAAGGAAATTGAACTAAAATTAAGATTAAAATCAGAAAAAATTGATTTATTCTCTCTTTCATTCAATTTTAATATTTAATTGTTTTAATTGCTTTCTTTGCGATTATTTATGAATTTTTAATTTTTTTTTCAAGATTGTTTCCAATTGATTTCTTTTCTCGATTAATTCCTTTTTGGTCAATCAATTCCTTTTTTGATTTATTTCCATTTTTAAAGATTTGTGCTCAATTGATTTATTTCATTTTAAATTAATTCCTCTTTTAGATGATTTAATGGCAAATTGATTTATTTAATTAAATATGCTAGGATATTTAATAAAATAAAATAAGATAATTGTTTAAAATGATTTACTTAGAATGATTTAATTAATTAAATAAATATTAAATTAATATTGAGTGACTGATTTTGCCATGTGACATTGGATGATTAAAGAATTAATTGTGTGCTCAAGATTCATTTAATTGCCTTTGGTTAGGACCTTGGTGATGTTGTCGAGATTAGGGGCTCATGGTTTAGATGACCATTTTTAGGGTATTACAAATACGGGCCTAGGGCATTTCACATTTTCCACAATTGTAGGGTTCCGAATAAACTCGGGAGCATACGAAGAAGCCATTGAAAAATACCTTTAGCTGCCTAAAAATATTTTGAATGCCTAAAGAAATCACTCCATACCTTCGCCTTGAATTCCTTCACTCATTTTCATGCTCTCTTCTAATTTCAATGCTCTAGGAATAAAAAATGAGGGAAATTAGTTAATTTATAATGACATTTCTCTCACCAACCGCATTAAATGCTCATCAGTTAAGTGAAAAATCAACACATCTTCTGGTAAAGAAGAAATCTATCTTCTCACCATTGACTGAGGGTAATCTACATGATTTTCAACTTACTGCAATACCCCCAAAGGGTTACTTCTTAGTTGGATGAAGAATCTCCTATTGGCATTTTTTATGATTATGTTGTGATTGTCATTGATGGTCACACACTTGCTATGAGATCACTTTTTGAATGTATGAATTATGCTCAACTGGTAATTGTTCCAAATCGGTATCATGTGTTAGTCTTTAGACTACGATTGTTATGTAGAAAGTATTTACCAATCTCAAGCGGCATAGAGAGATCAAGCGGTTCCAGGATCTCAAGTGGTATGAAGGATCAAAGCGACAAAAAACATATTTCCCAGTCTTCATTTTTGTCAAACCGACAACTGATATTTTGCGTAAACCGATATTTTGTATGAATCGGTAATACTCTGTGATGAGTTACCAACCAGCACTTTGTGATGAGTTACCACCCACCATTTTTGTGGCAGTGCTTTTGTGTCATGTTACCAAATATGTCTAGATGCACTAAACCTAGGAACTTGCAATATAATCCTATTGGACCGACATGAAATCAGTTTCCTTTATAAGGACATCATGTCTAGGGTTTTAGGTGTTGTTAGAGTTTTTAATATTGCATAAGTTTTGTATGAGCAATCATAGGAGAGAAGAGGAAGTATATGTGAAGTAACAGAGTGTGAAGTGTCTGAAGACTGAAGTAATGCAAAATGCATTAACAATGAGCTTTCATGGATCTAACCAAGCATACTATGCTAGTATCTAGATCACTCACTTGTTGATTACTTACATCTTCGACAAGACTGAAGACCCTTAACTAGGTAGGCTTGGAAAAGCCTTTGTAAATCCTCTAACAAGGTGGTTCACATCCGTGGATCTTAAATCCTCTCACAAGGTAGTCTTTAATAGTACTTATCTCCTAACAGAGATTGAGATTCCTAACAGGATCTGTTCTGGTAAAGAACATTGTATGACCTTAACCGGTCCGGTTTCTATTCTACAAATAGTAACTTGTGAGTTTAATCTCACCGTGATTTTTCCCATTTGGGTTTCCATGTCAAATATCTTGTGTTATGGTGTTATTGCTTCTGTGGGTGAATACCTTATTTTCTATTTGGTTTGCATGTGTGTTAACTGATTTGTTTGTTAAACTGCTTTACTGGTTTACTACTAGACTGTTTAAGTGTTTAAGTCCAGTAAATTTCAATATACTAATTCACCCCCCCTCTTACTATTTATCAATTGGTATCAAAGACAACCTTTCTATAAGTCTAACCACTTGGAAAGAGATATGGGGGAATACACTGTGAGGGAACTTACTCATTAGCTCACTCAATTTGAGCAAGCCTATGATGAACTTATGGTCAATTATAAGGCCTCTCAAGAAAAAAGAAGAGAGCATGCTAAAAAAATGATAGAGCTAACTGAAAACAGTTCTTCTGATGAAGCGGACATGGAAGCCCTAATTCAAGAAGTAGAAAAGCTGAATGATTCCAATACCAACCTGAGAAAGGAGTTGGAAGGACTAACTATCTGAATGTGTCAAGAGATTGAGAACCAAAGGAAGACTAAAGATCTAGTAAAAGACAAAGATCATGAGATCTCCAAGCTAAAGCAAGAGATCAGTGCACTTACCGCTCATCTTCATGAAAGCAAAATGGAAAAAGAAGAAGTGAAAGGTGAACTAAACATGGCTATTTCTGAGAATGCAACCTTGAAGGAATCCAATGTTGATATTTCTAAAGAACTCACTGAGTCAAAGGAAATACTTTCTAAATTCAATAAGAGCACTGTCAAGCTAGAGCAGAAGCTAGAATCAACCAAACCGGTAAAGAATACCAATGGACTTGGTTTCTCTAATTGTGAGAAAGGTGAGACCTCTAGAACAAAAAATGGATCATCAAAGAAACAACCAGCACCAAAGGATAAAGGTAAGAAAAAGTTCAAACCTATTTGCTTTAATTGTCTAAAGGAAGGACACACTGCTAATGTATGTAGAAGTAAGGCTTACAATAATTTTCCTTACTTTCTAAACAATAAGCCTAGACCCAATAGATTCAAAGGTAAATCTTATGCATGCAACAAGTCTGGGCATAGAGCATTTGAATGCAGGTCTGTCATGCACAATACCGGAAGGTATCCTCAAAGGAATCAAGGAGTTTTTCCTGAACCCTCTGGGAACTGGAACCCAAACCGATTTAATACCTATAATCATTAGTGAGGTAGTAGTGGCTATCAATTGACAACCAGATGGAGAGAAAACTATTGGATTTGTCATGGGCATAGTCACACTACTACAACATGCAAAAGGAAGAATGGAAACATGAATAATGGACCTTGGAGAGCACCTGGAATGGTTTGCTATCATTGCAACAAACTGGGTCATTCAGTAAGATTCTGCAGAAGTAGAAAGAGCATATTGGATGACATATCGGTCACTCTGGAAGGAACGATTGATGTTGAAACTATTCAAGTGGATATGAACAAAACCTGGAAGAAGAAGCCAGAAGAAGTAATTCAAGAAGAATCGGTTTCTGCACCTAGTGTGGAAGATGTTGAATTGACAAACTAAGCATCAGAATAGCTTAGGGGGAGAAAATGGTGAAATGTTTCAAACCCCTGGTCTATACCGGTGAAAGACCTTAATTGGTATATGATACCTATCATTTGGCAGAAGACCGGAAATAGTAAAAGGCAAATTAGGGTTTACGCCTAATGGTGGAGCATTTATTATAGTAGGTGAGGAATATGTTTAAAAGGAACTTTGAAGTCATTTTTCACTTATCAGTTTATGAGTGAGGAAGTTTTTAAGTGCAGAGTGAAAAAAGGTGATTTGTGTTGCAATTCAAATAAATTTTGAAACACTAAAGAAGATTTGGAAGCTAATATCAGACGGTCAAGAGTAGAACTCAAAGTGGTGATTCAACAACCAACGTAGTGTGTGGCAAAGTAGAATTAGCAAGTCATAATTCTCAATTTCTGAAAGGTATTTCTTGAGTTTTCTATTTTATCATGGCTTTTGCATCACACTCTAGTTCTAGTGCACCCATTGATTCATTAGATTTCATCCAACAAAAAGCAAAATATAATGCCCTATCCTTAGTACCCACTGGTGTCATTGTTGAGGAAGGAATTTTTTATTACATTGACTATAAAATTGAAGACCTAGGATCTCTTGCAATCCATTCTCAGCTAGGTCTATTCTGTGGGAAGGATAAAAAAGATCAAACCGAAGTATAGCATTTTGGAAAAGAAGAAGCTTCACAATGCGGTTTATTTCCTTGAAGATTTCACAGATGATCACATCTGAATCATTCTGAGCAAATTTTATGGTTATAAAATGTATCTTGAGAGAATAGATGACATCACATCGGAAGCTATTCATGTCATCACCAGTTTCTGCAACGTCGGTGAAGTGCTAGCCTTGAGAAAGATCATCAAGACCGAAATGACCAAGCTCACTGGTTCAATGAGTGACTCACATGGAATGACTGCCAACTCAATCAAGGATGACCTGGTCAAGTATGCCTGTATGGTGATAGGTTACCAGACTTTCTCGGCTAGCAGAATTAACTCTGTCTCTACTGCATCGGTAAATATCATGTATAGGATGATCAAGGAAGATGCATTATTTGATCTATGCACTTGTATGCAAAGACAACTTCTATTGAACCTCAAGTCGATCAAACAGGATAATGCATTGACATTTAAGTTTGGACAACTATTGGTTGGGTTGTTCTTCTACTTCCAAGGTTACTTCCCAAGAGTTGGAGATATTCAGTGGTCTGTCGACCAACCGGTCACCAAGTGTAATGCCCCTACCCTAGTCAGCCTTGTAAAACTTGTTTGACCTTGGTTGACTTCCTATGTGGCATTCTTGAATGATTGATTAATCATGATGTAATGTTGTAGATTAGATAATATAAATAATTGTGCATACCTATTATTGTGCTTTTGCATCGATGCTTGTGTAAATTTAATTATTCCCTAATTCTTAATATAAATCTCAAGCTAACACCTTCATTGAATATGTATATATATGTATGCTTGCGTGACTCATGGTTGCAGGAGATTGTAGGTACTATATCACCTAGGTGTGAGGTTCATCTCCATTGGGATTCGCAGGGTGGAGTATATCTCCTTTATCCTTAGAATTTGGATTAGGTGGTCATAAAACTCTCATCTTGCCTTAGGCATGATCAGGTGAGTGTCATGTGTGGTCCGTCGGGTTCCTTTTTTGTTGGGTTGCATGTCATGTGATTGGTGGACTTTCTTGGTTTGCGTGCCTTGCGTGTGGTGGAATGGAGTATTCTATCCTAAGTATTTTATTTAATTTAATGTGTTCATTTATGCATTTGTAATTGAGAAATCAAAATAAATAGGTTTCTTTTAGGAGATTAATCATTAATTAAAAAGATCGCTTTATTTATGTTGTAGCGAATTCAATTTAATGGTTAATTTTAAATAATGAATTTAATTAGTTTATGCGTTTTAAAAAAAAGAAGAAATATTTAAGTTATTTGAAATATAATTAATTTAACCTCTTTTGCATTTTGGAAAAGAAAAAGGTTAATTTTACTTATTTAAGAAAATCATTTTTTATTAGAAAAGCAAGTTTAATTTATAAGTAAATTTGATATAGTGTGAAAGATTGATTTTGGAAATTAATTTAATTAAATATTTACCCTTGTCAATATTGCGAAATATAAATGTTGGCTTAATTAATATTGAGAAATTAAAAAAATTTAATAAGAGAGAAGCATTTTAATTTTAATTAGAAAATCAAGTTAAATTATTCAAATAGTTGAAAAGAATTATTATTTCCTTTTTATTTTAAAAGTGCTTTCATTTTGAAATTAGAAATTAGGTCAAAATGTGATTCATTTAACCTAGGTTGAAAAATATTTTGGGGGGTTGTTGAATTTTTGGAAAAGAAAAATATGGGGATGGAGATTTGAGGATTTTGGCAAGGTTGAATTTCTACAGCTGCAGGTTGGGGGCTCTTCTTCGCATCTTACAAGGAATGCTAAGAGGTAGGATCCCAGTTTTTCCCTTTTGTTTCTTTGCTAAATCAAAAAAAAAATGGTATTTGGTGGATCTTCATGAAATGCTGGTTTAAAAATATCCATGAATGCTCTTAAAATTTGAGTATTAGTTGTGAATATTGTTTGTTTTTTGGTTCAAGAATGTTTAAATAGTTTCGTGTTTGAGCAAATCTTGTTATCTAAAAGCTATTGGTTTTTTGGGAAAATCATGAACTTGCTAGAAAATTTCCCCATTTTATTGTTTTGAACATTCTGGAAAAATATATATATCTGTGACTGTGAATGAATGAGATTGGGGTTTTTGAGAAATGATAGAAAATGTTGTTTTAGAATGTCAACAATATCTGCAAATTTACAAACTAGGTTTCTACGAAATTTTTTGGGTTTCTTCGTGACTTTGCATTATAACTTCTATATAAATTTCGTAAAAATAATGTTCTGGGTTTTTGAGAAATGACAGAAACTGTGTGGCTATTAAAACAAATTTTATTTTATTTTTTATTAAATTTAAATTTTGATTTTTAAAAAAATAAAAAATAAAATGTTTTAATGTTATTAAATTTTAATTAATATATTTTATTAGCTATATATTATATATTAATTATTAATTAATGTATAGTTTTAATTATATGTTAATTGTGATAATTTTTATAATAATATATATTAATTGTTGATTCCTAATTTGGAGTATACTTTCAAATACATAATAATTATTGTTTAGTCATTGCTTTGTTAATTTAGGCATGTATATACAAAGAAGTATATGCTAATTCATACCTTTAGATCATGTATTTGTTTAGTATATGCAAGGGATATATTTTTATGGGAGATTTTTGAATTAAAATATAATTATTATTTGGTGATGTTTAAAAATAATATATTATCCAAGGATATATTATTTTTGGATTTTTAATGTTATAGGTCATCTAGTAAATTTAGAAGTGGAATACTAAAGTTTAGGAGTAATTGGAAAATGAAATGTTTTATCATTGGATCTTTCTTTTGAAAATTAAAATGAGATGCTATTAAAAATAACAGAAATTTAATAATGTACCATTGGAAAAATTATTAAGTTAATGATATCTCATTTGATAAAATAAATGGGTTAGTTTTACTCATCCTCGGCATTGGGAAATAGACAAATGGAAATATGGCAAGTTTAATTTATTAGTATTCGCTTAGTTTAAAGTGATGGCAAGACCCTATTATGTTTGTTTAGACTCTGTCATCCATCTGGTTGCTTGTGTTTGGTCATAGTCGGTCAAGTCCCTAGTTAGGGAACCATCAGACAAGAGACCTTTGTAATTGCTTTTGATGTGATCAGTTGGATCAACTTCTATGAAGGAATCATTTATGTATTTATTGACCGAAGTGGTCGTTGTATAGTGGTTGTGTTCGCTTATAAGGCAAGATGTAAATGACATGAAACTTATGTAACCTTAACTATATTAATTTCCAGAGGGGTCTTGCAGTTGAGCAGACCTAGAGATGTAGCCCTCTAGGGGTGAACTCCGAGATCATTTATGTGTTATGTGATGCTTTTGTCTCTCTTGTTTCATTCTTAGTGCTAGTATGTATGGATGCATTTTGTAAGTGTGTAATGGGGATTAGATGAAGTTAAATTTAGAATGTAGGTATATAGTCCCCTTGTTAAACGTGGTAATTATGATCATAAAAGATTGTAGATATGAATATGAAAAGTATTTTGTTAATGTTAATGAAAAGAAGTAAGCATGGGAGGAAACTCACTAGGCTGCAATTAATGGATTAACTTGTCATAAAGCATGTAATTTAAACGTAATGAATGGATATCAATTATGGAATTAACTTGTCATAATACCTAAATTGTAAATATAATGGATGAACTTATGTTAGTTACTCACCTTTTTATCTTAACAAATGAACATCGTCATATTAGTTAAATTTCACTAAATTGGATGAAATCCAAATAGTTATTTACATTTTATTCTAAATAAATAATCTTCACCAAATTAGCTCCATTCTAACTATAATTGGATGAACTCAATTGGTTATCCACATTATAACCTTAATGAATGAACTTCATCATAATAGCTATAATTGAACTAACAAAGGGGAAACTCATTTAGCTATTTATATTTCAATCTTAATAAATGAACTGCATCATATTAACTCTATCTTATCTATAATGGGTGAACTCATTGAGTTAGTTATATTTTAACCCCAATGGATGATCTCCATTATGTTATTTACATATTTAATCCTTAATGAATGAATTTCATCTTATTAGCTATATTTAAATTAATTGGATGAACTTATGTGGTTATATTACATTTACACCTTAATGAATGAACCCATTAGGCTATTTACATTTTATCCTCTATAAATGTACGACAACTTATTAGTTAGTTATGTTTTAACCCTAATGGATGAGCCTCATTATGTTAGTTTACATTTTAAACCCTAATAAAAGAATCTCCTCTTATTAGTCATAATTTAACTATAAAGGATAAACTCATTTGGTTGTTTACTTTTAAACCTAAATAAATGAACCTTGATATATTGGTTACATTGTATCTAAAATGGACGGACTCGTCAAGTTAACCATACTTAAACCTTAATGGGTGAATTATTAAGTTAACTATGTTTTAACTTCATTGGGTAAAATCCCTCTTGTTAGCTGCTTCTGCGATCATAATAGATGAACACTTCATAATCTCTATAATGTTAATTCACTAAACAAATCATATCCATGTTCCAAGTAATAACATGTAATTAAGTTATTCAATTTAATTGGATCTAATGTCGTGAGTTGAGTTAGGTGTTAAGTTACATAATCATGCTAGGGAAACTCCTTAGGTTTGTTTAGTCTTCCACTATGTTATCTATGCATTAGATAACTCCAATGTATCTTAATGTTGTGACTTAATATTAACATTTTTATTATTATTATTAAAAAAAAAAATTTACACTCCATTTGAGTGTTTTAGCTTTAACCCTTTGAGGTTTCCTGGCGGGGCATTGCACCAAGCAAATCAAGGAAAGCCTGCAAGTGGTTGGAACCAGTCACCCTGAAGTCCTGAATAAGTACTTTGCTAAGTTCAGAAGCAAGATGAGCCTAAGGATGAGGATATCCAGTGACATTGTCAAGAAATACAAAGAGGACATCTGCTTTATCATCAAAGTGGATGAATGCATAATGGAGGCCATTGAGCCTAGACATGAAGAAGTGGAGCCTATGGGCTATGAGGTAATGTATGATATGTTGGATGGGTATGCCTCTACCCTTATTGCCTCACCTCTTGATCCTAAGGAGAAGAGAACCGACACCTATTTGGAAAGGGTGACACTGGTTAAAGAAGCTTCAGTAAAGAAGGGAAAGGAAGTGCCATCTATATCAGCACTGGTTACTACAGCCAGTCCCAAAGTGACCAAGTGGTCACCAGCTAAGAAGAAACCGGAAGTGAAACCCGCCAAGGTATTTTAGAGAAAGCGGAAGACAAAAGACACCACATCGGACTTAGAAGAAACTGTGTTTGAAGAACAACCTAAGAAGACTAGGAAAATTAGGAAGAAGACAAAGACAACCAGCAATGAACTGACAACATCTAACCAAGTAAATATTGATATTTCCTCCTACAAACCTTTGACACATTGTCAAAGAACTATTAAGAATATTAAAAGAAAATTTCTTAGTGATTTGAAAGAATATTTTGATGATTTTTCCAATAGTGAGAAAGAAGAAGTTGAGCAGGAAATCATTAATTATTTATGTGTTTATGACCGGTCGCCATCAGAAATTAGATCTGATGCACTTGATTCTTTATTCAATTCTTTAGATAATAAATGGCGCATTGCCATAGAAAAGGAATAGGAAATGAGGGAGGAAATATTTGCACAATATTTTCCTGATGTATCAAATTTAGAACTTTTCAAAGTTATGAATAAATACAAAGGCCTCTTCTTCATGAGAAGAAGAAGATTCCTGTTACTGGAAGGAAAGGTTCATGAAGTGGTAAAAGATACACATACTCATGCTCAAGAAGCTCTAAAGATGCATCAAGTGGCTGAAGCCAACAGGAAAGCTGAGCAAGAACCAAAAACTGACAAACTGGATGAGGTGTATAAAAGTGAAGGAGAACCGGTCATAGAACAAATGGACCCCATTGATGTTGATGCCTTAGATGGTGAAAATGTTACTCAAGGTACACCATTAGAAGGAATGGGACAAGAGAAGTAGGCTGAAGAAGAAACAGGCAGATGAAGAGGAAAAAAGATAAGAGGAATAGAAAAGAACAAAAGAAGAGAAGAAGAGACAAGAGGAAGATAAGAAGAAGAAGGAAGCAGAAAAGAAAGAGGAAGAGAAGAAGAAGAAAGAGAAAGATGAAGAGGAAAAGAGAAAAGTGGAGGAAAAGAGGAAAGAGGAAGAGGATAAGAGAAAAGAAGAGGAGGAGAAGAGAAGAGAAGAAGAAAATAAGAAACAAGAGGAAGAGAAGAAGAAGAAGGAAGAGGAAAAGAAAGAAGAGGAAGAGAAGAAATAGGAAGAAGAGAAGAGGAAGAGAAGAAATAGGAAGAAGAGAAGAGGAAGAAGGAAGAGGAGAAGAAGAAGGATGAAGAAAAGAAGAAGTAGAAAGATGAAGAGAAGAGACAAGAAGAACAAAAAAGAAAGAAAGAAGAAGAGAAGCAAAAGTAGGCACAAGAAGACAAGCAAAAAGCCAAGGACAAGGAAGCAGTGGCAAAGAACACATAGGTGGAGACCCCAATGGAAATTGGTAGTCAAACTAAACTAGCTAACATTACCAATCCCATTAACCTCCAATTTGCAAATGAAATGGAGCTGCTCCAAAGCATCAAACTTGCTCAAGAGCAATTGCAAACTCTAAGGAGGAAAAAGGAGGAGGATATTATTCAAACTATAGTAGAAACACTCACTAATTTGATACCCGGTACCAATCTCCCTAGTATCGATTCCTCTCTAACATAACTGAAACTCTTATGCATAGTTGTAGAGGACCAGGTGCAAAGCCTATAAGAAGTGGCTGAAGCTAGTGCAGAAAAGAAGCATCAAAAGGCTCTAAACACTACCCTAGTGAAGAAGTTAAATGAGCTCTAGTCCAATCTGCAAAAAGCTCAAAAAGATATAAGGGATGCTGTAGATGAAGGGAATCTACTACTTAGTAAGATTTGCCAACCCCATCTCTTCTGTGATGATGTGCTTGCACAGAAGGAAAAGCTACAATCTAACTTGCAGTTATACATAAGCACCATCAAGCCGCCATATGATTCCTTCACTACTTATGGACAAACCGTTCACTGGTTTCATATCCAATCTAGAAGAATAGAGTTAGAGATCAGCAACCAGACACGAGATTTGTAGGAACTTCAACTGGTTCTACTCCCACACCTGTAAATACTTAAAAAATGCTATCTCAATCTAGATGCCTTAACGGTGACTCAAGAGATAAGCACGATAGATGCCATCAAAGAACAGGTCTCTCAAATGGAGATAGAGAAAGAGGTGGCTACCTCCCTACTTGAGTCATGGTCCTTATCCATGAAGCAATTTTTGCAGGACTTTAAATCAATTTTTGACAATTTTTACTCTTTATTGTCATAAAACTCTTATTATTTTAATACCAAATGAAAACAGGGGTTGTTCAGTTGTACTTTGTCCTTGTTGGCAAAGGGGGAGAAGTATTCTAGTTATTTAAAATTTTAATATATGCTCTATATATATTCATGTCTATCTATGTAAGAAAATAGTATACATTTTATTGTTTGCAAAATGGATAGTGTATATGCTTAGGGGGAGTAATTTTGCTTATGGCATTATTTTGTTGTAAAACACTTAGAAGTCAACATTTTTCCTAAGTGTTGTCATCAATGCCAAAGGGGGAGATTGTTGGCATTTTTTATCATTATGTTGTGATTGTCATTGATGGTCACACATTTGCTATGAGATCACTTTTTGAATGTATGAATTATGCTCAACTGGTAATTGTTCCAAACTGGTATGATGTGTTAGTCTTTAGACTATTGTTGTTATGCAGAAAGTGTTTACCGATCTCAAGCAGCATAGAGAGATCAAATGGTTTGAGGATCTCAAGTAGTATGAAGGATCAAAGCAGCAAAACACATATTTCCCAGTCTTCATTTTTGTCAAACCAACAACCGGTATTTTTCATAAATCGGTATTTTGTATGAATCGGTAATACTCTGTGATGAGTTACCAATTGGCACTTTGTGATGAGTTACCATCCACCGTTTGTGTGGTAGTGTCGACACTCTACTGGTGCTTTTGTGTCATGTTACCAAATATGTCTAGATGTAGTGAACCTAGGAACTTACAATGTAATCCTATTGGACCGAGATGAAATCAGTTTCCTTTATAAGGACATCATGTCTAGGGTTTTAGGTGTTGTTAGGGTTTTTAATATTGCATAAGTTTTGTATGAGCGATCATAGGAGAGAAGAGGAAGTTTGTGTGAAGTAACAAAGTGTGAAGTGTCTGAAGACTGGAGTAATGCAAAATGCATTAACAATGAGCTTTCATGGATCTAACCAAGCATACTGTGCTAGTATCTAGATCACTCACTTGTTGACTACTTACATCTTCGACAAGACTGAACACCCTTAACCAAGTAGGCTTGGCAAAGCCTTTGTAAATCCTCTAACAAGGTGGTTCACATCCATGGATCTTAAATCCTCTCACAAGGTAGTCTTTAATCGGACTTATCTCCTAATAGAGATTGAGATTCCTAACAGGATTTGTTCTGGTAAAGAACATTGTATGACCTTAACCAATCTAACCTTAACCAGTCTGGTTTCTATTCTGCATATAGTAACTTATGAGTTTCATCTCATCGTGGTTTTTCCCATTTGGGTTTCCATGTCAAATATCGTGTTATGGTGTTATTGCTTCTGTGGGTGAATGCCTTATTTTCTATTTGGTTTGCATGTGTGTTAACTAGTTTGTTTGTTAAATTACTTTACTGGTTTACTACTAGACTATATAAGTGTTTAAGTTTAGTAAATTTTGGTATACTAATTCACCCCCCCTCTTAGTATTTATCATCTCCTACCAGTGAAGGATTACTCTGTTCTACTGGTATAGAGATAGTTTCATCAATATCTTGACCTCTCTTTCTAATCTATTGTTTTGAAAATTCTTGATTTACTTCAGCTACCTTTTCTTTGCCTTTCAAACTGGATCCTTTATTGTTTTCCAGTGAAGTCTTGCTTCTACAAAATTTAACAATATGTCCAATTTTGTTACAAGCATAACAAGTCACATTATCCTATACCGGTTTGTGTTCTGCAATGATTAGATAGGTGTCCATTGTTGGTATTTTGGTTATGTTGATATGGTTTTGTCATTGATGTCAACACCTATCATCACTTGTCAACACTTATCAACACTTGGAAATCTTTGGTTATGCTCACTGGTATTTAGTTCACTGGCAGATCATATTGTTCACCAGCACTTGGAATGACTTGGAGACTATCTGGTTATGTCTAAGATATTATTTGATCACTTGGTTTTGGCGATTTGGGTATTGGTCTATTTAGGTTTGCATATTTGTTGTTACCAGCAAATAGGTCCATGTTATGCACTAGCAAGCATATCTATTCTAGATCAGCATGACATGTTATGGAGATGATTTATTATTATTGTAAATGCATTGAGCCGACATGATGCATCAGATATCAATTTATTTGTAATTGATTTTATCATAATAATCTTTGTGAGCCGACCTACACATTTTGGTCTTAGCTTTCAGTATTTACGTAAGATCTCATTTGTGAGATTAATATGCGACTAGAAAATGATTGTAATAAGGTATATGCAGAAATAAGTAGAGCTATACACAAACATCATTTGAAGATTGAGGGAATGTTTTGAGGAAGACAATCAGAACAAAACAGGTACTGAATCTAGCATATGAAAATGCTATTTTAAGTAGTACATTATCATTGGATTTAATCATCTAATATAGTCAGTGTGACTCCCATTTTGTGATTGAGCAATGAGCTCTAGGTAGCTGGCCTTTCTGTATGTGCAGACTCCATATTGTACACACATACTATCTGCAGTAGTATCATTTGATTGTGGGTAAGGCTTCCCACCATGGTTTTTCCCCTTATAGGGTTTCCACGTACAAATATTTGTGTTATGTGTTGTGGATGTTATTGTCTTTCTATTTCATGCATTAATCTTTACTGGTACTACAATTAACTAATAAAACTGTCTACCTACATAAAGTTTGGTTTACCGGCATTAAGAATTAATTTTTGGTTAAGTTAATTTTGGTTGAATTTATTAGACAACTAATTTACCCCCCCTCTTAGTTGTCTCTCAGACCTAACAATTGGTATCAGAGCCTAGTCCTCTTTTTACGAAAGTCTAACAGCTGGAGGAGAGTGAATGTCTACTAACTATTTCAAGAAGGATAGTCCGAAACTTGATGGAAACAACTATGGCATATGGAAGATCAGGATGGAGACAAATGTGAATTTCATTGGAAAGGACATCTGGGATATTACAAAGAATGGCTATACTACTCCTACTCAAGGTCAACCTAATCCACCAACCTTGACTAAAGATGAGGAAAATGATTGCAAAGCAAGAGAAGCACTTTTGAGCGCATTGTCAGATCAACAAATCATTGGATTATCAGATAGATCTACTATTAAACTTATTTGGGACAAATTGGAAACATTGAATGAAGGTGATACCATAGTCAACATTACAAAACTTGAATGCTTCTGGGTCAGGTATGAAAATCTGAAAATGGAAGAAGATGAAAGGATTTCTGCTTTTATGGAAAGAGTAAATGAAATTGTTTTGGGTATACAATGTTGTGGAGGAACCTTAAGTGAAGATGAGATTGTTTCTAAAGTTTTAAGAGCTTTTCCACCAACATATAAAATGAAAGCTACTACTATAAATGAATTAAGAATAATTCCTAATGCATCAGTATCTAGAGACACTTTGGTTGGAAAAATTTCAGCTTTTGAACTTGAGGAATTTGGTCCTGTTGCTAATATTAAGACAAATCTAGCTTTCAAGGCATCATCATCATCTGCAGTATCATCATCATCATCTAAGAAATCTGATTGGAAAGATTTTTATGCAAGAAAACTTTAAGCTATCAGGAAGGAGAATGAAGAACTGGAAGAACTTGAAGCACTATTTGCAAGGAAAATGCCTAAAGATTAAGAGAAGAAGCTAAGCGAACATATAAGCCTAACCCTTATTATCAGAGATACAAGTTTAAGAGGAATAGAGAATTTTTTTTTTATTATGTTGATGAAGGAGTTATTGATGATTCTAATAAAGATCTGATAGACAATGGATGGGCTTTTGTTGCTATAATAGAAGATCAACCAACACCTAGTGTTCAACCAATAGAGTAGGCCCTAGTAGCTAAAGTTGAAGATAAGGATAAATGGATTATTGATTCAAGATGTTCATAACACATGACTTGTGATAAGAGTAAATTCTTAACCTTTCAGGATTACAATGGAGGTCTAGTGATATTTGGAGATGATAAAGCTTGTATGACCAAAGCAAAAGGAACTATATCTTTTGATGGTAAGAACAATATTGATAATTTTTACTATGTTGAAGGTTTGAAGCATAATCTTTTGAGTGTTGGTCAATTAGTTAAGAAAGGATTTCAGTTACAATTCAAGAATGGTAAATGCAAAATCTTAAATAGAACTGGTTTGGAAATTGCAACCGATAATCAGACTAGAGGTAATATCTTTCATTTGAACAACAATGAGAAAGCATATCTGATTGCACATATTGATGAAAATTGGCTATGGAATAAGAGACTCTGTCATGAAAATTTTGATTGCATTGTGAAAATTAGTACAACTAAGGTAGTAAGAGATTTACCTAAGATTGTTAAACCTCACAATCCAATATGTAAGGAATGTCAATTTGGAAAGCAAGTTAGAGCAACTTTCAAGAGTATTCCAGAGAAATCTAGCAATGTTCTTGACTTAACTCATATTGATTTATGTGGTCCAAGAACTAGAAGTATACAAGAAGATAGGTATTTTATGCTAATCATTGATGACTTTTCTAAAATGTGTTGGGTTACTTTTCTCAGGAAGAAATCTGAAGCATTTGGGAAATTCAAACTATTCAAGGTGATGGTAGAGAATGAAACTGGTAAGAAAATCAAATGTTTAAGATCAGATCAAGGAGGTGAATTTACATCTAAGGAATTTAATAAATTATGTGAAGTGAATGGGATTAGAACACAATTATCAGCATCCCAGACACCACAACAGAATGGAGTTGTTGAAAGGAAAAACATAACTATCTTGGATGTAGCTAGAAGTATGATATCAGAAAAAAATCTACCTTATATATATTGGAGAGAAGTGGTCAATGCAGTAGTTTATACACTCAACAAAGTTCACATCAAAGGTGAAACCGGTAAGACCCCTCATAAATTATGGTTTGGTAATACTCCTACTCTTAAATATTTCAGAATATTTGGAAGTAAATACTACATTAGAAGAGATGGGTCTATTGGAAAATTTGATACTATAAGTGATGAACGAATGTTTCTTGGTTATTCATCTAAGAGAAAGGCATATAGATGTTTTAACAAAAGATTGCAGAAAATGGTTGAGAGTGCAAATGTGAAGATTGATGAAAAGTTTAGAGTAAATTCAAGGTACACATACTCTAAACTGGCAATAGAGCTAATCACAAATGAACCTATTGTGAGTACACTGGTACACAATGTTGATCCAGTGATACCGGCATCATCTGAGGATTCAACAATCACTGAAGAACAACAACAAGTAAAAACACCCTGGTATGTAAGATTGAACCACTTTGAAGATCAGATAATTGGAAACAAATTTCAAGGAGTTATGACTAGAGGAAGATTGGAAAATGAAGAGGTATGTCTTATTTCTCAAATTGAACCTACAACTATTAATGAGGCATGTGAAGATAAATATTGGATTAAAGCAATGGAAGATGAATTGGAACAAATTGAAAGGAATAACACTTGGTCATCAGTTCCCCTACCTAAAGACAAAAATGTAATTGGAACTAAATGGGTTTTTAGAAATAAACTTAATGAAGATTGAAAGGTAATAAAAAACAAAGAAAGATTAGTGTGTAAAGGATATTCTCAGAAAGAAGGAATTGATTACAATGAAATCTTTGCACCGGTAGCTAGAATTGAGGTAGTTAGACTTTTATTAGCTTTTGCAGCACACAAGAACTATAAAGTATATCAAATGGATGTTAAATGTGCATTTCTAAATGGAGATCTTGAAGAAGTTTATATTGAACAACCTGATGGATTTTATTTGACAGATGACAAGGATATGGTTTGTAGGTTAAGGAAAGAATTATATGGACTAAAGCAAGCTCCTAGAGCTTGGTATGCTAGATTGGACAAATATCTTTCGAAGCTTGGATACACTAGAGGTAATGCTAATAGCAATCTATACTACAAAGTGACTAATGATGATATCTTGGTTATTGAAGTTTTTGTTGATAATATAATCTTTGGAGGAGAAGATGGATTGTGTCAAGACTTTTCTAATAAAATGCAGCAAGAATTTGAAATGTCTATGATTGGAGAGATAAAATTCTTTTTAGGATTGCAGATTTCATAGACTGATAAAGGTATATTCTTATGTCAATCTAAGTACTTGAAAGAGTTACTCAAGAAATTTGGCATGGAAAACTGTAAACCGGTAAGCATACCTATGACTACAACTGATAAATTATCTTTTAAGGATGAATCACTAATACATTGGCCTAAAATTCTGATGGAGGTTTCCAACGGAGAAGGTATATTGTGATCAAATTTGATTTTTTTTTGAAAAAATGCCCGATTTCGTTGGAATTCTGACAATAATGCAACATTTGGTTTCGACGGAGAAGGAATTGGCAATGACATTTGTGTTTTTTTAGAAAAAGTGCCCACATTCATCAAAATTCCAACGACCGTGGGCATTACTTAAAAAAAAAAAAAAGACCAAGTCATTTCATAAATCTCACCTCTTCATCCCGTCTCTACCATTACAAAATACTAGCTATCCTGGCTATACTACTAGTGTATGGCCTGATCAGGATGCATTCGATCGATATGCCGATGTGCTCAACTGAACAAAGAGATCAGGTCAGGTGCTCTTTCTCATATGAAAAGGGATAGGTCATTTATATGCTGATTGGATGACTGCGGGATAAAGAGATCAGATTAGGTCTTCTATACGCTCGATTGACCGGGGAGAAAGAATAAATCTAATTCACATGACATCAAGGATCAACCTCCTAATTTTAGTCACCACTCGGATGTCTGAAGGAGATAGCTTCTTGTCATAATGCATTGCATTCTTTGCCCACATCTCACTTCTGGATGGATGCTTTGACACTAAAATGGAATAAACCGAATTGAGTCAAATGGTTGGTTCCTGGTAGGACCTTTATGCCACAAATTCTCTAGCCACAGAATGAAGTGGTTCCTCCCATGCTGATTTTGACAAAAGAATCTGAATCGATTATGCGCTCAAGAAGTTGTGGGTGCGGGTCTAGTAAGTTGAGAAGTTATTGTTGGGCCATACCCCAATGAACACAAAGGAGGGAGGTGGACATAGGTTCCCTATGCTGATTTAATCATTGCAGGAATGTGTTTGTCAAGTTGGCCATTTCAATTATCATCGTTTCACTTGAAATTGGGCATTACAAAATCTGATTGAAGAAAAAAGGTAGGGTATAATCAGCAAATTCATTGTTATACATATTCAAATATTTAGATTCAAAGTTTATTATAGATTTATCAGATTAATTTCCAATAGAAAAGATGGTGAGAAGTTTCTATAATATGATATGATCAATTTAAAAGAAGAATTTCTTAGAAGACCCAAACCGTTGAACAATCCTACAATCATGTATTAATTAAACACTGCATTTTAAATAATGAACAATATAGTAAGCCTGAAACATATTAACACTGATTTCCATATTTAAAATATATCCTAATTAAGGAGAGGGATGACCTAAACCTACGTGATCGAGTGCCATTATGTAAAATATATCCTAATTATGGATGCTGGTATAAATGGTTGTGACAAAAAATTCCTGCTGTAGAACCGTGAGAGCACTGTGTAGTGATCGAGTGCTATTTTTTATCGGTGTTTTGGAAGGGAGCATAAGTGTACCATTAGGAAGGTGGTATAAAATGGAAGCTGAGAGGTATAAGGTTATTAGGTGTGGGTTAGGATAAGATAGGGAGGTAAGTGATGAAGGATGTAATGATGAAAGAGTAAGTTAGGATATGTTAGGGGTTTGGATGGTAGGAAAGTGAATGGGGGGAGATAAAAGGATGTGAATGATGGAATGGGGTTAGGTAGGTGAAGTAAAAGTAAGTGTGT